>NC_092715.1:270280203-270580203 GCF_047496885.1 Scyliorhinus torazame | reverse complement strand
CTTGAGGGACAAATACATTAGGAAAGTTTAGTCCTTCTGTTGACAGTCACTTAGTCCTGCTTGGACCGTTGATGACTTCCATCTCAATAAAGCAGCAGAACCTACATGTGTTAGGAACCAGGGGGAGGGGAAATGATAGCCAAGGTTTCCTGGAAGACATTTTTAGAAAGGTTTCACTCTATCAACTCATCCTAGCACAATGGATTTGCCAAAAATGAAGGCATCAAGCTTCTTCCTGGATGGTTGCCATTTACTTGCATGGCCTTGTTTCAATGCATATATTTAATGGAA
This sequence comes from Scyliorhinus torazame, assembly GCF_047496885.1. NCBI lineage: Eukaryota > Metazoa > Chordata > Chondrichthyes > Carcharhiniformes > Scyliorhinidae > Scyliorhinus > Scyliorhinus torazame. The sequence continues at coordinate 270,579,912 of NC_092715.1, read as the reverse complement.
TGGAATCCCTTATAGTGCCCCACATTTAAAACGATGTTTAATAGTTAAAAGTAGCCCTCAGGAATGGTGGTCAGAATGCGCAGTTGGAAGTGTAGCTGCAGCTTCTGCAGCACTCAGTTAATGTGTCGCATTTCCTTTCAATTACTGAGTCAGGTTGTGCCAGATACCAATGGCGCATGATTCCGATAAATGAGGAGAGTTCTTCCTGACCCTCATTCTCCTCGCTTTCAGAGGCTCCAGCACATCAGCGTGGACCATAAACGTTTGAGCATAATCTAGACCATCTCGCACCTGTTTTATGCACCATCGTGCAGCTTCACAAAATCATTCCCCACATCAGCAACCCTGAGGAACTGCCTGAGCTTCACTGTCTGTGTCAAATCAACACTCCAGTTGGAAATGAACCCACTCCTTCAACTAGTTAAACATGAGGAATGGGCCAACAGCTGATTCTCGGTTTTCGGATGGATCAGACACCAAACCCTTAAATCATCTGGAAATGCTTCCAGGAATCAATACTTGAGCAGACTCTTTAATCTGATTCATTCACCTCATATGGACACAATTTCAAACAAACCTCCTGCTCTCTGACTCTTCTATCTCAGCACCATATGGAACTCTCCACAGATTCTTAGTCTGTGCACTGGAAGAACTCATTCTGAAGGAGTAAGAATTGTACATTTTAGGATTTTGTTGGTTACACTTTGCATTGGAAGCTTGCAAAGGAAATGCAATGAGGGCTTTATCACAAAGTGACTGTACCAGGCAGTTCAACCAACCCTCCTCCTACTAATTATGATGATTCGCTAATAATTCAGAAGCTCTTATGAATCCATCTATGACATCCTCTTTAAAATGTTATATCAAATTGGATTAGTGAAATTATTCCATACAGAGTTATCAACTCATTCAACTGTGCCCTCACTAACAATCATTATACTCTTCAATAAATTACAGCATTCCAGAACATACAACAATCAAATACTCAATGATAACGTTAAGACCGCTTGTATTTATATAGCACCGTAATGCAACAGAATATTCCTCGGCATCTCACAGCATTATCAAATAACATTTGGCAATCAGCCATTCAGAGCAATATTAGGACAAGTTACCAGAAGCTTGGTCCGAGAGGTAGGTTTTATCAAGCACCTTAAAGGTTGAAAGAGAGGTGAAGAGTTTTAGGGAGAGAATTGCTGTGTTTAAAGTTTCAGTAGCTGATGGTACGTCTGCCAATGGAGGTGATTAAAATGGGGAGTGGTCAGGAGGCCTGGATCAGATAGGTGCCGCGATCTCGGAAGGCTGTACAGCTGGAGGATATTACAGAGGTAGGGAGGGGCGAGACTCTGGAGGGATTTGAAAACGGATGAGAAATGAAGGTGTTGCTGGACCAGTTGCCAATGGATGTCAGCGAGCACAGGCCTACCGGATAACCAAGGCACGGGTTGAGTTATTTTTCGGACAGTTTTGATGATGTTCACGGCGGGTAAAATATGGGAGGCCCGCCAGGAGTGCATTGGAACAGTCACGTTGATAGATAACAAAGATGTGAGTGTGGGTTTCAGTAGTAGACGAGGTGAGGGAGGGACAGAGTGATGCAATGTTACAGAGGTGGAATTCGGCAGGCTTGGTGATGGTGTGGATATGTAATTGGTCATTTGTGCAGGGGCTGTGGGCATCGTTGGGAAGGCCGGTATTTATTATTCATCCCTAATTCCCCTGGAGAAGGTGGTGGTGAGCTGTCTTCTCGGTCCGCTGCAGTCCCTGTGGTGTAGGAACACCCACGGTGCTGTTAGGGAGGGAACTTCAGGATTTTCCCCAAAGACGGATAAGTAACAGCGACACCAGTGAAGGAATGGCAATATAGTTCCAAGTCAGGAAGGTGAGTGACTTACTGGGGAACGTGGTGATGGTGTTTACAAGCTCCTGCTGCTCTTGTCCTCCTGGATAGTAGAGGTCATGGGTTTGCAAAGTGCTGTCCAAATTGCTGCAGTGAATCTTGTAGATAGTACACACTGCTGCCATGTGTGCTGGTGACGGAGGGACTGATGGTGGATCGGGTGCCACTCAAGTGGACTGATTCGTCCTGGTTGGAATTCAAGAGTGTTGTTGGAGCTGCGCTCATCCAGGTAAGTGGGAGCATTCCATCACATTCCTGAGTTGTGTCTTGTAAATGGTGGACAAGCTTTGGGGAGTCAGGAGGTGACTTATTCTCCGCAGAATTCCCAGCCTCTGACCTGCTCCTGCAGCAATAGTATTTATGCGACTGGTCCAGTTCAGTTTCTGGTCAATGGTGACCCTCAGGACCTTGATGGTGGGGCATACAGCGATAGTAATGCCATTGAATATCAAGTGGAAGTGGTTTAAATCTCTAAAGTTCGTGAACAATGTTGGTGTCTCCCAAATCCATTCCCATCTTTCTTAGAACTCCAGTCATTTTCCCAACACTGCCACAGAACAGAAATGTTCCTCAACAAAGTCACAAATGAAATCTGATGTGATTGTGACAGGAGAAAGCAATCGGCTTATCTATGAGGGGGTCAAGTCTGGAATTGTGGTAGGAGCATAGGATTTGGGAGGGTCAAACCTGAAAGGGGACAAATTAAATGAGGTATGACAACAATATACTACAATACATTCTGATGCTCTTTAATGCACTAGAATATGCTACAATACATTATGATACTCTACAATACACTAGAATATGCTACAATTCATTATGATACTCTACAATAGACTAGAATATGCTACAATTTATTATGATACTCTATAATACACTAGAAAATGCTACAATACATTCTGATGCTCTTTAATGCACTAGAATATGCTACAATACATTATGATACTCTACAATACACTAGAATATGCTACAATTCATTATGATACTCTACAATACACTAGAATATGCTACAATTCATTATGATACTGTATAATACACTAGAATATGCTACAATTCATTATGCTACTCTATAATACACTAGAATATGCTACAATTCATTATGATACTCTACAATACACTGGAATATGCTACAATTCATTATGATACTCTATAATACACTGGAATATGCTACAATACATTATGATACTCTACAATACACTAGAATATGCTACAATGCATTATGATACTCTACAATACACTGGAATATGCTACAATTCATTATGATACTCTATAATACACTGAAATATGCTACAATACATTATGATACTCTACAATACAGTAGAATATGCTACAATGCATTATGATACTCTACAATACACTAGAATATGCTACAATACATTATGATACTCTACAATACACTAGAATATGCCACAATACAGTATGATACTCTATAATACACTAGAATATGCTACAATTCATTATGATACTCTACAATACACTGGAATATGCTACAATACATTATAATACTCTACAATACACTAGAATATGCTACAATTCATTATGATACTCTACAATACACTGGAATATGCTACAATACATTATGATACTCTACAATACACTGGAATATGCTACAATACATTATGATACTCTACAATACACTGGAATATGCTACAATACATTATCATACTCTACAATACACTGGAATATGCTACAATACATTATGATACTCTACAATACACTAGAATATGCTACAATACATTATGATACGCTACAATACACTAGAATATGCTACAATACATTATGATACTCTACAATACACTGGAATATGCTACAATACATTATGATACTCTACAATATACTGGAATATGCTACAATACATTATGATACTCTACAATATACTAGAATATGCGACAATACATTATGATACTCTACAATACACTGGAATATGCTACAATACATTATGATACTCTACAATACACTGGAATATGCTACAATACATTATGATACTCTACAATATACTGGAATATGCTACAATACACTATGATACTCTACAATATACTGGAATATGCTACAATACATTATAATACTCTACAATACACTAGAATATGCTACAATACATTATGATACTCTACAATATTCTGGAATATGCTACAATACATTATGATACTCTATAATACACTAGAATATGCTACAATTCATTATGATACTCTACAATATACTAGAATATGCTAGAATACATTATGATACTCTACAATTCATTGGAATATGCTACAATACATTATGATACTCTACAATACACTGGAATATGCTACAATACATTATGATACTCTATAATACACTAGAATATGCTACAATTCATTATGATAGTCTACAATATACTGGAAAATGCTACAATACATTATGATACTCTACAATACACTAGAATATGCTACAATACATTATGATACTCTACAATACACTAGAATATGCTACAATACATTATGATACTCTACAATACACTGGAAAATGCTACAATACATTATGATACTCTATAATACACTAGAATATGCTACAATTCATTATGATACTCTACAATATACTGGAAAATGCTACAATACATTATGATACTCTATAATACACTAGAATATGCTACAATTCATTATGATACTCTACAATATACTAGAATATGCTAGAATACATTATGATACTCTACAATACATTGGAATATGCTACAATACATTATGATACTCTACAATACACTGGAATATGCTACAATACATTATGATACTCTACAATACACTGGAATATGCTACAATACATTATGATACTCTACAATACACTGGAATATGCTACAATACATTATGATACTCTACAATACACTAGAATATGCTACAATACATTATGATACGCTACAATACACTAGAATATGCTACAATACATTATGATACTCTACAATACACTGGAATATGCTACAATACATTATGATACTCTACAATATACTGCAATATGCTACAATACATTATGATACTCTACAATATACTAGAATATGCGACAATACATTATGATACTCTACAATACACTGGAATATGCTACAATACATTATGATACTCTACAATACACTGGAATATGCTACAATACATTATGATACTCTACAATATACTGGAATATGCTACAATACACTATGATACTCTACAATATTCTGGAATATGCTACAATACATTATAATACTCTACAATACACTAGAATATGCTACAATACATTATGATACTCTACAATATTCTGGAATATGCTACAATACATTCTGATACTCTATAATACACTAGAATATGCTACAATTCATTATGATACTCTACAATATACTAGAATATGCTAGAATACATTATGATACTCTACAATACATTGGAATATGCTACAATACATTATGATACTCTACAATACACTGGAATATGCTACAATACATTATGATACTCTATAATACACTAGAATATGCTACAATTCATTATGATACTCTACAATATACTGGAAAATGCTACAATACATTATGATACTCTACAATACACTAGAATATGCTACAATACATTATGATACTCTACAATACACTAGAATATGCTACAATACATTATGATACTCTACAATACACTGGAAAATGCTACAATACATTATGATACTCTAAAATACACTAGAATATGCTACAATTCATTATGATACTCTACAATATACTGGAAAATGCTACAATACATTATGATACTCTATAATACACTAGAATATGCGACAATACATTATGATACTCTACAACATACTGGAAAATGCTACAATACATTATGATACTCTACAATACACTAGAATATGCTACAATACATTATGATACTCTACAATACACTGGAATATGCTACAATTCATTATGATACTCTACAACACACTGGAATATGCTACAATACAGTATGATACTCTACAATACACTGGAATATGCTACAATACATTATGATACTCTACAATATACTAGAATATGCGACAATACATTATGATACTCTACAATACACTGGAATATGCTACAATACATTATGATACTCTACAATACACTGGAATATGCTACAATACATTATGATACTCTACAATATACTGGAATATGCTACAATACACTATGATACTCTACAATATACTGGAATATGCTACAATACATTATAATACTCTACAATACACTAGAATATGCTACAATACATTATGATACTCTACAATATTCTGGAATATGCTACAATACATTATGATACTCTATAATACACTAGAATATGCTACAATTCATTATGATACTCTACAATATACTAGAATATGCTAGAATACATTATGATACTCTACAATACATTGGAATATGCTACAATACATTATGATACTCTACAATACACTGGAATATGCTACAATACATTATGATACTCTATAATACACTAGAATATGCTACAATTCATTATGATACTCTACAATATACTGGAAAATGCTACAATACATTATGATACTCTACAATACACTAGAATATGCTACAATACATTATGATACTCTACAATGCACTAGAATATGCTACAATACATTATGATACTCTACAATACACTGGAAAATGCTACAATACATTATGATACTCTATAATACACTAGAATATGCTACAATACATTATGATACTCTACAATCTACTGGAAAATGCTACAATACATTATGATACTCTATAATACACTAGAATATGCAACAATACATTATGATACTCTACAACATACTGGAAAATGCTACAATACATTATAATACTCTACAATACACTAGAATATGCTACAATACATTATGATACTCTACAATACACTAGAATATGCTACAATACATTATGATACACTACAATACACTGGAAAATGCTACACTGCATTATGATACTCTACAATACACTAGAATATGCTACAATACATTATGATACTCTGCAATACACTCGAATATGCTACAATACATTATGATACTCTACAATACACTGGAATATGCTACAATTCATTATGATACTCTACAATACACTGGAATATGCTACAATTCATTATGATACTCTACAATACACTGGAATATGCTACAATTCATTATGATACTCTACAATACACTGGAATATGCTACAATACAGTATGATACTCTACAATACACTGGAATATGCTACAATACATTATGATACTCTACAATACACTGGGATATGCTACAATACATTATGATACTCTACAATACACTGGAATATGCTACAATACATTATGATACTCTACAATACACTGGAATATGCTACAATTCATTATGATACTCTACAATACACTAGAATATGCTACAATTCATTATGATACTCTACAATATACTAGAATATGCTAGAATACATTATGATACTCTACAATACATTGGAATATGCTACAATACATTATGATACTCTACAATACACTGGAATATGCTACAATACATTATGATGCTCTACAATACACTGGAATATGCTACAATACATTATGATACTCTACAATATACTGGAATATGCTACAATACATTATGATACTCTACAATATACTAGAATATGCGACAATACATTATGATACTCTACAATACACTGGAATATGCTACAATACATTATGATACTCTACAATACACTGGAATATGCTACAATACATTATGATACTCTACAATACACTGGAATATGCTACAATACATTATGATACTCTACAATATACTAGAATATGCGACAATACATTATGATACTCTACAATACACTGGAATATGCTACAATACATTATGATACTCTACAATACACTGGAATATGCTACAATACACTATGATACTCTACAATATACTGGAATATGCTACAATACATTATAATACTCTACAATACACTAGAATATGCTACAATACATTATGATACTCTACAATATTCTGGAATATGCGACAATACATTATGATACTCTATAATACACTAGAATATGCTACAATTCATTATGATACTCTACAATATACTAGAATATGCTAGAATACATTATGATACTCTACAATACATTGGAATATGCTACAATACATTATGATACTCTACAATACACTGGAATATGCTACAATACATTATGATACTCTATAATACACTAGAACATGCTACAATTCATTATGATACTCTACAATATACTGGAAAATGCTACAATACATTATGATACTCTACAATACACTAGAATATGCTACAATACATTATGATACTCTACAATACACTAGAATATGCTACAATACATTATGATACTCTACAATACACTGGAAAATGCTACAATATATTATGATACTCTAAAATACACTAGAATATGCTACAATTCATTATGATACTCTACAATATACTGGAAAATGCTACAATTCATTATGATACTCTATAATACACTAGAATATGCGACAATACATTATGATACTCTACAACATACTGGAAAATGCTACAATACATTATGATACTCTACAATACACTAGAATATGCTACAATACATTATGATACTCTACAATACACTGGAATATGCTACAATTCATTATGATACTCTACAACACACTGGAATATGCTACAATACAGTATGATACTCTACAATACACTGGAATATGCTACAATACATTATGATACTCTACAATATTCTGGAATATGCTACAATACATTATGATACTCTATAATACACTAGAATATGCTACAATTCATTATGATACTTTACAATATACTAGAATATGCTAGAATACATTATGATACTCTACAATACACTGGAATATGCTACAATACATTATGATACTCTACAATATTCTGGAATATGCTACAATACATTATGATACTCTATAATACACTAGAATATGCTACAATTCATTATGATACTTTACAATATACTAGAATATGCTAGAATACATTATGATACTCTACAATACATTGGAATATGCTACAATACATTATGATACTCTACAATACACTGGAATATGCTACAATACATTATGATACTCTATAATACACTAGAATATGCTACAATTCATTATGATACTCTACAAAATACTGGAAAATGCTACAATACATTATGATACTCTACAATACACTAGAATATGCTACAATACATTATGATACTCTACAATACACTAGAATATGCTACAATACATTATGATACTCTACAATACACTGGAATATGCTACAATTCATTATGATACTCTACAACACACTGGAATATGCTACAATACAGTATGATACTCTACAATACACTGGAATATGCTACAATACATTATGATACACTACAATATACTAGAATATGCGACAATACATTATGATACTCTACAATACACTGGAATATGCTACAATACATTATGATACTCTACAATACACTGGAATATGCTACAATACATTATGATACTCTACAATATACTGGAATATACTACAATACACTATGATACTCTACAATATACTGGAATATGCTACAATACATTATAATACTCTACAATACACTAGAATATGCTACAATACATTATGATACTCTACAATATTCTGGAATATGCTACAATACATTATGATACTCTATCATACACTAGAATATGCTACAATTCATTATGATACTCTACAATATACTAGAATATGCTAGAATACATTATGATACTCTACAATACATTGGAATATGCTACAATACATTATGATACTCTACAATACACAGGAATATGCTACAATACATTATGATACTCTATAATACACTAGAATATGCTACAATTCATTATGATACTCTACAATATACTGGAAAATGCTACAATACATTATGATACTCTACAATACACTAGAATATGCTACAATACATTATGATACTCTACAATACACTAGAATATGCTACAATACATTATGATAATCTACAATACACTGGAAAATGCTACAATACATTATGATACTCTATAATACACTAGAATATGCTACAATACATTATGATACTCTACAATCTACTGGAAAATGCTACAATACATTATGATACTCTATAATACACTAGAATATGCGACAATACATTATGATACTCTACAACATACTGGAAAATGCTACAATACATTATGATACTCTACAATACACTAGAATATGCTACAATACATTATGATACTCTACAATACACTAGAATATGCTACAATACATTATGATACACTACAATACACTGGAAAATGCTTCACTACATTATGATACTCTACAATACACTAGAATATGCTACAATACATTATGATACTCTACAATACACTTGAATATGCTACAATACATTATGATTCTCTACAATACACTGGAATATGCTACAATTCATTATGATACTCTACAATACACTGGAATATGCTACAATTCATTATGATACTCTACAATACACTGGAATATGCTACAATTCATTATGATACTCTACAATACACTGGAATATGCTACAATACAGTATGATACTCTACAATACACTGGAATATGCTACAATACATTATGATACTCTACAATACACTGGGATATGCTACAATACATTATGATACTCTACAATACACTGGAATATGCTACAATACATTATGATACTCTACAATACACTGGAATATGCTACAATACATTATGATACTCTACAATACACTGGAATATGCTACAATACATTATGATACTCTACAATACACTGGAATATGCTACAATACATTATGATACTCTATAATACACTAGAATATGCTACAATTCATTATGATACTCTACAATATACTGGAAAATGCTACAAAACATTATGATACTCTACAATACACTAGAATATGCTACAATACATTATGATACTCTACAATACACTAGAATATGCTACAATACATTATGATACTCTACAATACACTGGAAAATGCTACAATACATTATGATACTCTATAATACACTGGAATATGCTACAATACATTATGATACTCTACAATATACTGGAAAATGCTACAATACATTATGATACTCTACAATACACTACAATATGCTATAATACATAATGATACTCTACAATACACTAGAATATGCTACAATACATTATGATACTCTACAATACACTGGAAAATGCTACACTACATTATGATACTCTACAATACACTAGAATATGCTACAATACATTATGATACTCTACAATACACTAGAATATGCTACAATACATTATGATAATCTACAATATACTGGAATATGCTACAATTCATTATGATACTCTACAATACACTGAAATATGCTACAATACATTATGATACTCTATAATACACTAGAATATGCTACAATTCATTATGATACTCTACAATACACTAGAATATGCTACAATACATTATGATACTCTACAATACACTAGAATATGCTACAATACATTATGATACTCTACAATACACTGGAAAATGCTACAATACATTATGATGCTCTATAATACACTAGAATATGCTACAATACATTATGATACTCTACAATATACTGGAAAATGCTACAATACATTATGATACTCTATAATACACTAGAATATGCTACAATACATTATGATACTCTACAATATACTGGAAAATGCTACAATACATTATGATACTCTACAATACACTAGAATATGCTACAATACATTATAATACTCTACAATACACTAGAATATGCTACAATACATTATGATACTCTACAATACACTGGAATATGCTACAATTCATTATGATACTCTACAATACACTGGAATATGCTACAATACATTATGATACTCTACTATACACTGGAATATGCTACAATACATTATGATACTCTTCAATACACTAGAATATGCTACAATACATTATGATACTCTACAATACACTGGAATATGCTACAATACGTTATGATACTCTATAATACACATGAATATGCTACAATTCATTATGATACTCTACAATACACTAGAATATGCTACAATACATTATGATACTCTACAATACACTAGAATATGCAACAATACATTATGATACTCTACAATATACTAGAATATGCTACAATACATTATGATACTCTACAATACACTGGAATATGCTACAATACATTATGATACTCTATAATACACTAGAATATGCTACAATTCATTATGATACTCTACAATATACTGGAAAATGCTACAATACATTATGATACTCTACAATACACTGGAATATGCTACAATACATTATGATGCTCTATAATACACTAGAATATGCTACAATTCATTATGATACTCTACAATATACTGGAAAATGCTACAATACATTATGATACTCTACAATACACTAGAATATGCTATAATACATTATGATACTCTACAATACACGAGAATATGCTACAATACATTATGATACTCTACCATACACTGGAAAATGCTACAATACATTATGATACTCGAGAATACACTAGAATATGCTACAATACATTATGATACTCTACAAAATACTGGAAAATGCTACAATACATTATGATACTCTACAATACACATGAATATGCTATAATACATTATGATACTCTACAATACACTAGAATATGCTACAATACATTATGATACTCTACAATACACTGGAAAATGCTACACTACATTATGATACTCTACAATACACAAGAATATGCTACAATACATTATGAAACTCTACAATATGCTAGAATATGCTACAATATATTATGATACTCTACAATTTACTGGAATATGCTGCAATTCATTATGATACTCTACAATACACGGAAATATGCTACAATACATTATGATACTCTACAATACACAGGAATATGCGACAATACATTATGATACTCTACAATACACTAGAATATGCTACAATACATTATGAAAATCTACAATATACTGGAATATGCTACAATACATTATGATACTCTATAATACACTAGAATATGCTACAATTCATTATGATATTCTACAATACACTAGAATATGCTACAACACATTATGATACTCCACAATACACTAGAATATGCTACAATACATTATGATACTCTACAATACACTAGAACATGCTACAATACATTATGATACTCTACAATACACAAGAATATGCTGCAATTCATTATGATACTCTACAATACACTAGAATATGCTACAGTACATTATGATACTCTACAATACACTAGAATATGCAACAATACATTATGATACTCTACAATACACTGGAATATGCTACAATACATTATGATACTCTACAATACACTGGAATATGCTACAATTCATTATGATACTCGACAACACACTGGAATATGCTACAATACAGTATGATACTCTACAATACACTGGAATATGCTACAATACATTATGATACTCTACAATACACTGGAATATGCTACAATACATTATAATACTCTACAATACACTGGAAAATGCTACAATACATTCTGATACTCTATAATACACTAGAATATGCTACAATTCATTATGATACTCTACAATATACTGGAAAATGCTACAATACATTATGATACTCTACAATACACTAGAATATGCTACAATACATTATGATACTCTACAATACACTGGAATATGCTACAATACATTATGATACTCTACAACACACTAGAATATGCTACAATACATTATGATACTCTACAATATACTGGAATATGCTACAATACATTATGATTCTCTACAATATACTAGAATATGCTACAATACATTATGATACTCTACAATATACTGGAATATGCTACAATACATTATGATACTCTACAATACACTGGAATATGCTACAATACATTATGATACTCTGCAATACACTAGAATATGCTACAATACATTATGATACTCTACAATATACTGGAATATGCTACAATACATTATGATACTCTACAATACACTGGAATATGCTACAATTCATTATGATACTCTACAATACACTGGAATATGCTACAATACATTATGATACTCTACAATACACTGGAATATGCTACAATTCATTATGATACTCTGCAATACACTGGAATATGCTACAATACATTATGATACTCTACAATACACAAGAATATGCTACAATACATTATGATACTCTACAATACACTGGAAAATGCTACACTACATTATGATACTCTACAATACACTGGAATATGCTACAATACATTATGATACTCTACAATACACTAGAACATGCTACAATACATTATGATACTCTACAATACACAAGAATATGCTGCAATTCATTATGATACTCTACAATACACTAGAATATGCTACAGTACATTATGATACTCTACAATACACTAGAATATGCAACAATACATTATGATACTCTACAATACACTGGAATATGCTACAATACATTATGATACTCTACAATACACTGGAATATGCTACAATTCATTATGATACTCGACAACACACTGGAATATGCTACAATACAGTATGATACTCTACAATACACTGGAATATGCTACAATACATTATGATACTCTACAATACACTGGAATATGCTACAATACATTATAATACTCTACAATACACTGGAAAATGCTACAATACATTCTGATACTCTATAATACACTAGAATATGCTACAATTCATTATGATACTCTACAATATACTGGAAAATGCTACAATACATTATGATACTCTACAATACACTAGAATATGCTACAATACATTATGATACTCTACAATACACTGGAATATGCTACAATACATTATGATACTCTACAACACACTAGAATATGCTACAATACATTATGATACTCTACAATATACTGGAATATGCTACAATACATTATGATTCTCTACAATATACTAGAATATGCTACAATACATTATGATACTCTACAATATACTGGAATATGCTACAATACATTATGATACTCTACAATACACTGGAATATGCTACAATACATTATGATACTCTGCAATACACTAGAATATGCTACAATACATTATGATACTCTACAATATACTGGAATATGCTACAATACATTATGATACTCTACAATACACTGGAATATGCTACAATTCATTATGATACTCTACAATACACTGGAATATGCTACAATACATTATGATACTCTACAATACACTGGAATATGCTACAATTCATTATGATACTCTGCAATACACTGGAATATGCTACAATACATTATGATACTCTACAATACACAAGAATATGCTACAATACATTATGATACTCTACAATACACTGGAATATGCTACAATACATTATGATACTCTACAATACACTGGAATATGCTACAATACATTATGATACTCTACAATACACTAGAATATGCTACAATACATTATGATACTCTACAATACACTGGAAAATGCTACAATACATTATGATACTCTACAATACACTAGAATATGCTACAATTCATTATGATACTCGACAATACACTGGAATATGCTACAATACATTATGATACTCTACAATACACTGGAATATGCTACAATTCATTATGATACTCTACAATACACTGGAATATGCTACAATACATTATGATACTCTACAATACACTGGAATATGCTACAATTCATTATGATACTCTACAATACACTAGAATATGCTACAATACATTTTGATACTCTACAATATACTGGAATATGCTACAATACATTATGATACTCTACAATATACTAGAATATGCTACAATACATTATGATACTCTACAATACACTAGAATATGCTACAATACATTATGATACACTACAATACACTGGAAAATGCTACACTACATTATGATACTCTACAATACACTAGAATATGCTACAATATACTGGGACAGAATACTGGGAGAGATAGCCAGCACTGGAGTAGAGAATGGGAAGATAACAGGTGGATTCAGACTAGGGGAGAAAGTAAAAAAGTCTTTAAGCAGGGTTAATGTGCACGTAGGTGAATGTATGGAGCCTGGTAAATAAGATTGACGTTACAGGCAAAGATTGTAATGTGGAAATGTTGTGGCATTAACTGACCTGGCTCAAGGGATTATAGGGCTGGCTATTAAATATTCCTGGATTCAAGGTGTTCAGGAAAATTAGGAAAAGATTTGTGGGAGGGTGGCATTATTGGTTAAGGAGAGCATTGCAGTGCTGGAGAAAGAGGGTGACCAGAGGGGACAAGAGCAGAATCCATTTGGCTCGAGCTAAGGAACATCAAAGGGGCAATTAACATAGAACATACAGTGCAGACGGAGGCCATTCGGCCCATCGGGTCTGCACCGACCCACTTAAGCCCTCACTTCCAGCCTCACCCAATAACCCCTCCATACTTTTTTTTTTCGACACTAATGGCGATTTGTCACGGCCAATCCACCTAGCCTGCACGTCTTTGGACTGTGGGAGGGGGCCGGAGCACCCGGGGAAGGCCCACGCAGACACGGGGGGGGCGTGCGGACTCCGCACGGACGGTGGCCCAGCGGGGAATCGAACCTGGGACCCTGGTGCTGTGAAGCCACAGTGCTAGCCACTTGTGCTGTGGTGCTGCCCTAAATTGTATCGCTTGGTGTAGTCTATGTAGGAAAGATGTAGAGAACAAATATACAAGGAAATTACAGAGGTGCAGGAGTTATCGAGTAGTTATAATGGGAGACTTTACCACCTCAGTCTATATTCAGACAATTAGTGTGCAGGGCACAGAGGGGCATGATTTCCTTGAGTGTGTTGAGGAAAATGTTCTACAGCATTTTGTTTCCAGTCCCATGCGAAAGGAGGAACTGCTAGAGCTGGACCTTGAGAATGAGGTGGATCAAGTGTCAGTAAGAGAACATTTCAGGGACAGGGATCATTATGTTATAAGCTTTAGGCTGACTATGGAAATGGGCGAGGGACAATCCATGGCCGGGGCATTGAGTATAAGAATTGGCAAGTCATGTTGCAGCTGTATAGAACCTTAGTTAGGCCACACTTGGAGTATAGTGTTCAATTCTGGTCGCCACACTACCAGAAGGATGTGGAGGCTTTAGAGAGGGTGCAGAAGAGATTTACCAGGATGTTGCCTGGTATGGAGGGCATTAGCTATGAGGAGCGGTTGAATAAACTCGGTTTGTTCTCACTGGAACGAAGGAGGATGAGGGGAGACCTGATAGAGGTCTACAAAATTATGAGGGGCATAGACAGAGTGGATAGTCAGAGGCTTTTCCCCAGGGTAGAGGGATCAATTGCTAGGGGGGCATAGGTTTAAGGTGTGAGGGGCAAGGTTTAAAGTAGATGTACGAGGCAGGTTTTTTACACAGAGGGTAGTGGGTGCCTGGAACTCGCTGCCGGAGGAGGTAGTGGAAGCAGGGACAATAGTGACATTTAAGGGGCATCTTGAATAGGATGGGAATAGAGGGATACGGACCCAGGAAGTGTAGAAGATTGTAGTTCAGTCGGGCAGCATGGTCGGCACGGGCTTGGAGGGCCGAAGGGCCTGTTCCTGTGCTGTACTTTTTTTTGTTCTTTTGTTCTTTTGTTCTAATACATTATGATACTCTACAATACACTCGAATATGCTACAATACATTATGATACTCTACAATACACTGGAATATGCTACAATTCATTATGATACTTTACAATACACTGGAATATGCTACAATACATTATGATACTCTACAATACACTAGAATATGCAACAATACATTATGATACTCTACAATACACTGGAATATGCTACAATACATTATGATACTCTACAATACACTAGAATATGCAACAATACATTATGATACTCTACAATACACTAGAATATGCGACAATACATTATGATACTCTACAACACACTGGAATATGCTACAATACAGTATGATACTCTACAATACACTGGAATATGCTACAATACATTATGATACTCTACAATACACTGGAATATGCTACAATACATTATGATACTCTACAATACACTGGAATATGCTACAATACATTCTGATACTCTATAATACACTAGAATATGCTACAATTCATTATGATACTCTACAATATACTGGAAAATGCTACAATACATTATGATACTCTACAATACACTAGAATATGCTACAATACATTATGATACTCTACAATACACTGGAATATGCTACAATACATTATGATACTCTACAATATACTGGAATATGCTACAATTCATTATGATACTCCACAATACACTGGAATATGCTACAATACATTATGATACTCTATAATACACTAGAATATGCTACAATTCATTATGATACTCTACAATACACTAGAATATGCTACAATACATTATGATACTCTACAATACACTAGAATATGCTACAATACATTATGATACTCTACAATACACTGGAAAATGCTACAATACATTATGATGCTCTATAATACAGTAGAATATGCTACAATACATTATGATACTCTACAATATACTGGAAAATGCTACAATACATTATGACACTCTATAATACACTAGAATATGCTACAATACATTATGATACTCTACAATATACTGGAAAATGCTACAATACATTATGATACTCTACAATACACTAGAATATGCTACAATACATTATGATACTCTACAATACACTAGAATATGCTACAATACATCATAATACTCTACAATACACTGGAAAATGCTACACTACATTATGATACTCTACAATACACTAGAATATGCTACAATACATTATGATACTCTACAATACACTGGAATATGCTACAATACATTATGATACTCTATAATACACATGAATTTGCTACAATTCATTATGATACTCTACAATACACTAGAATATGCTACAATACATTATGATACTCTACAATACACTAGAAGATGCAACAATACATTATGATACTCTACAATACACTAGAATATGCTACAATACATTATGATACTCTACAATACACTGGAATATGCTACAATTCATTATGATACTCTACAATACACTGGAATATGCTACAATACAGTATGATACTCTACAATACACTGGAATATGCTACAATACATTATGATACTCTACAATACACTGGAATATGCTACAATACATTATGATACTCTACAATACACTGGAATATGCTACAATACATTATGATACTCTATAATACACTAGAATATGCTACAATTCATTATGATACTCTACAATATACTGGAATATGCTACAATACATTATGATACTCTACAATACACTGGAATATGCTACAATACATTATGATACTCTATAATACACTAGAATATGCTACAATACATTATGATGCTCTATAATACACTAGAATATGCTACAATTCATTATGATACTCTACAATATACTGGAAAATGCTACAATACATTATGATACTCTACAATACACTAGAATATGCTACAATACATTATGATACTCGAGAATACACTAGAATATGCTACAATACATTATGATGCTCTACAAAATACTGGAAAATGCTACAATACATTATGATACTCTACAATACACATGAATATGCTATAATACATTATGATACTCTACAATACACTAGAATATGCTACAATACATTATGATACTCTACAATACACTGGAAAATGCTACACTACATTATGATACTCTACAATACACTAGAATATGCTACAATACATTATGATACTCTACAATATGCTAGAATATGCTACAATACATTATGATACTCTACAATATACTGGAATATGCTGCAATTCATTATGATACTCTACAATACACTGAAATATGCTACAATACATTATGATACTCTACAATACACAGGAATATGCTACAATACATTATGATACTCTACAATACACTAGAATATGCTACAATACATTATGAAAATCTACAATACAGTAGAATATGCTACAAAACATTTTGATACTCTACAATACACTAGAATATGCTACAATACATTATGATACTCTACAATACACTAGAACATGCTACAATACCTTATGATACTCTACAATACACAAGAATATGCTACAATTCATTATGATACTCTACAATACACTAGAATATGCTACAATACATTATGATACTCTACAATACACTAGAATATGGAACAATAAATTATGATACTCTACAATACACTAGAAACTGCTACAATACATTATGATACTCTACAATACACTGGAATATGCTACAATTCATTATGATACTCTACAACACACTGGAATATGCTACAATACAGTATGATACTCTACAATACACTGGAATATGCTACAATACATTATGATACTCTACAATACACTGGAATATGCTACAATACATTATGATACTCTACAATACACTGGAAAATGCTACAATACATTCTGATACTCTATGATACACTAGAATATGCTACAATTCATTATGATACTCTACAATATACTGGAAAATGCTACAATACATTATGATACTCTACAATACACTAGAATATGCTAAAATACATTATGATACTCTACAATACACTGGAATATGCTACAATACATTATGATACTCTACAACACACTAGAATATGCTACAATACATTATGATACTCTACAATATACTGGAATATGCTGCAGTACATTATGATACTCTACAATATACTAGAATATGCTACAATACATTAGGATACTCTACAATATACTGGAATATGCTACAATACATTATGATACTCTACAATACACTGGAATATGCTACAATACATTATGATACTCTGCAAGACACTAGAATATGCTACAATACATTATGATACTCTACAATATACTGGAATATGCTACAATACATTATGATACTCTACAATACACTGGAATATGGTACAATTCATTATGATACTCTACAATACACTGGAATATGCTACAATACATTATGATACTCTACAATACACTGGAATATGCTACAATTCATTATGATACTCTACAATACACTGGAATATGCTACAATACTTTATAATAGTCTACAATACACTAGAATATGCAACAATACATTATGATACCCTACAATACACTAGAATATGCGACAATACATTATGATACTCTACAACACACTGGAATATGCTACAATACAGTATGATACTCTACAATACACTGGAATATGCTACAATACATTATGATACTCTACAATACACTGGAATATGCTACAATACATTATGATACTCTACAATACACTGGAATATGCTACAATACATTCTGATACTCTATAATACACTAGAATATGCTACAATTCATTATGATACTCTACAATATACTGGAAAATGCTACAATACATTATGATACTCGACAATACACTAGAATATGCTACAATACATTATGATACTCTACAATACACTGGAATATGGTACAATACATTATGATACTCTACAACACACTAGAATATGCTACAATACATTATGATACTCGACAATATACTGGAATATGCTGCAATACATTATGATACTCTACAATATACTAGAATATGCTACAATACATTGTGATACTCTACAATATACTGGAATATGCTACAATACATTATGATACTCTACAATGCACTGGAAAATGCTACAATACATTATGATACTCTATAATACACTAGAAAATGCTACAATACATTATGATACTCTACAATATACTGGAAAATGCTACAATACATTATGATACTCTATAATACACTAGAATATGCTACAATACATTATGATACTCTACAATATACTGGAAAATGCTACAATACATTATGATACTCTACAATACACTAGAATATGCTACAATACATTATGATACTCTACAATACACTAGAATATGCTACAATACATTATGATACACTACAATACACTGGAAAATGCTACACTACATTATGATACTCTACAATACACTAGAATATGCTACAATACATTATGATACTCTACAATACACTCGAATATGCTACAGTACATTATGATACTCTACAATACACTGGAATATGCTACAATTCATTATGATAGTCTACAATACACTAGAATATGCAACAATACATTATGATACTCTACAATACACTAGAATATGCGACAATACATTATGATACTCTACAACACACTGGAATATGCTACAATACAGTATGATACTCTACAATACACTGGAATATGCTACAATACATTATGATACTCTACAATACACTGGAATATGCTACAAAGATTATGATACTCTACAATACACTGGAATATGGTACAATACATTATGATACACTACAATACACTGGAATATGCTACAATTCATTATGATACTCTACAATACACTGGAATATGCTACAATACATTATGATACTCTACAATACACTGGAATATGCTACAATTCATTATGATACTCTGCAATACACTGGAATATGCTACAATACATTATGATACTCTACAATACACTAGAATATGCTACAATACATTATGATACTCTACCATACACTGGAATATGCTACAATACATTATGATACTCTACAATACACTGGAATATGCTACAATACATTATGATACTCTACAATACACTGGAATATGCTACAATACATTATGATACTCTCCAATACACTGGAATATGCTACAATATATTCTGATACTCTATAATACACTAGAATATGCTACAATTCATTATGATACTCTACAATATACTGGAAAATGCTACAATACATTATGATACTCTACAATACACTAGAATATGCTCCAATACATTATGATACTCTACAATACACTGGAATATGGTACAATACATTATGATACTCTACAACACACTAGAATATGCTACAATACATTATGATACTCTACAATATACTGGAATATGCTGCAATACATTATGATACTCTACAATATACTAGAATATGCTAGAATACATTATGATACTCTACAATATACTGGAATATGCTACAATACATTATGATACTCTACAATGCACTGGAATATGCTACAATACATTATGATACTCTACAATATACTGGAAAATGCTACAATACATTATGATACTCTATAATACACTAGAATATGCTACAATTCATTATGATACTCTACAATACACTAGAATATGCTACAATACATTATGATACTCTACAATACACTAGAATATGCTACAATACATTATGATACTCTACAATACACTGGAAAATGCTACAATACATTTTGATGCTCTATAATACAGTAGAATATGCTACAATACATTATGATACTCTACAATATACTGGAAAATGCTACAATACATTATGACACTCTATAATACACTAGAATATGCTACAATACATTATGATACTCTACAATATACTGGAAAATGCTACAATACATTATGATACTCTACAATACACTTGAATATGCTACAATACATTATGATACTCTACAATACACTAGAATATGCTACAATACATCATAATACTCTACAATACACTGGAAAATGCTACACTACATTATGATACTCTACAATACACTAGAATATGCTACAATACATTATAATACTCTACAATACACTGGAATATGCTACAATTCCTTATGATACTCTACAATACACTGGAATATGCTACACTACATTATGATACTCTACTATACACTGGAATATGCTACAATACATTATGATACTCTTCAATACACTAGAATATGCTACAATACATTATGGTACTCTACAATACACTGGAATATGCTACAATACATTATGATAATCTATAATACACATGAATTTGCTACAATTCATTATGATACTCTACAATACACTAGAATATGCTACAATACATTATGATACTCTACAATACACTAGAAGATGCAACAATACATTATGATACTCTACAATACACTAGAATATGCTACAATACATTATGATACTCTACAATACACTGGAATATGCTACAATTCATTATGATACTCTACAATACACTGGAATATGCTACAATACAGTATGATACTCTACAATACACTGGAATATGCTACAATACATTATGATACTCTACAATACACTGGAATATGCTACAATACATTATGATACTCTATAATACACTAGAATATGCTACAATTCATTATGATACTCTACAATATACTGGAATATGCTACAATACATTATGATACTCTACAATACACTGGAATATGCTACAATACATTATGATACTCTATAATACACTAGAATATGCTACAATACATTATGATGCTCTATAATACACTAGAATATGCTACAATTCATTATGATACTCTACAATATACTGGAAAATGCTACAATACATTATGATACTCTACAATACACTAGAATATGCTACAATACATTATGATACTCGAGAATACACTAGAATATGCTACAATACATTATGATGCTCTACAAAATACTGGAAAATGCTACAATACATTATGATACTCTACAATACACATGAATATGCTATAATACATTATGATACTCTACAATACACTAGAATATGCTACAATACATTATGATACTCTACAATACACTGGAAAATGCTACACTACATTATGATACTCTACAATACACTAGAATATGCTACAATACATTATGATACTCTACAATATGCTAGAATATGCTACAATACATTATGATACTCTACAATATACTGGAATATGCTGCAATTCATTATGATACTCTACAATACACTGAAATATGCTACAATACATTATGATACTCTACAATACACAGGAATATGCTACAATACATTATGATACTCTACAATACACTAGAATATGCTACAATACATTATGAAAATCTACAATACACTAGAATATGCTACAAAACATTTTGATACTCTACAATACACTAGAATATGCTACAATACATTATGATACTCTACAATACACTAGAACATGCTACAATACCTTATGATACTCTACAATACACAAGAATATGCTACAATTCATTATGATACTCTACAATACACTAGAATATGCTACAATACATTATGATACTCTACAATACACTAGAATATGGAACAATACATTATGATACTCTACAATACACTAGAATCTGCTACAATACATTATGATACTCTACAATACACTGGAATATGCTACAATTCATTATGATACTCTACAACACACTGGAATATGCTACAATACAGTATGATACTCTACAATACACTGGAATATGCTACAATACATTATGATACTCTACAATACACTGGAATATGCTACAATACATTATGATACTCTACTATACACTGGAAAATGCTACAATACATTCTGATACTCTATGATACACTAGAATATGCTACAATTCATTATGATACTCTACAATATACTGGAAAATGCTACAATACATTATGATACTCTACAATACACTAGAATATGCTACAATACATTATGATACTCTACAATACACTGGAATATGCTACAATACATTATGATACTCTACAACACACTAGAATATGCTACAATACATTATGATACTCTACAATATACTGGAATATGCTACAATACATTATGATACTCTACAATATACTAGAATATGCTACAATACATTAGGATACTCTACAATATACTGGAATATGCTACAATACATTATGATACTCTACAATACACTGGAATATGCTACAATACATTATGATACTCTGCAAGACACTAGAATATGCTACAATACATTATGATACTCTACAATATACTGGAATATGCTACAATACATTATGATACTCTACAATACACTGGAATATGGTACAATTCATTATGATACTCTACAATACACTGGAATATGCTACAATACATTATGATACTCTACAATACACTGGAATATGCTACAATTCATTATGATACTCTACAATACACTGGAATATGCTACAATACTTTATAATAGTCTACAATACACTAGAATATGCAACAATACATTATGATACCCTACAATACACTAGAATATGCGACAATACATTCTGATACTCTACAACACACTGGAATATGCTACAATACAGTATGATACTCTACAATACACTGGAATATGCTACAATACATTATGATACTCTACAATACACTGGAATATGCTACAATACATTATGATACTCTACAATACACTGGAATATGCTACAATACATTCTGATACTCTATAATACACTAGAATATGCTACAATTCATTATGATACTCTACAATATACTGGAAAATGCTACAATACATTATGATACTCTACAATACACTAGAATATGCTACAATACATTATGATACTCTACAATACACTGGAATATGGTACAATACATTATGATACTCTACAACACACTAGAATATGCTACAATACATTATGATAATCGACAATATACTGGAATATGCTGCAATACATTATGATACTCTACAATATACTAGAATATGCTACAATACATTATGATACTCTACAATATACTGGAATATGCTACAATACATTATGATACTCTACAATGCACTGGAAAATGCTACAATACATTATGATACTCTATAATACACTAGAAAATGCTACAATACATTATGATACTCTACAATATACTGGAAAATGCTACAATACATTATGATACTCTATAATACACTAGAATATGCTACAATACATTATGATACTCTACAATATACTGGAAAATGCTACAATACATTATAACTCTACAATACACTAGAATATGCTACAATACATTATGATACACTACAATACACTGGAAAATGCTACACTACATTATGAAACTCTACAATACACTAGAATATGCTACAATACATTATGATACTCTACAATACACTCGAATATGCTACAATACATTATGATACTCTACAATACACTGGAATATGCTACAATTCATTATGATACTCTACAATACACTGGAATATGCTACAATACATTATGATACTCTACTATACACTGGAATATGCTACAATACATTATGATACTCTTCAATACACTAGAATATGCTACAATACATTATGATACTCTACAATACACTGGAATATGCTACAATACATTATGACACTCTATAATACACATGAATTTGCTACAATTCATTATGATACTCTACAATATACTAGAATATGCTACAATACATTATGATACTCTACAATACACTAGAAGATGCAACAATACATTATGATACTCTACAATACACTAGAATATGCTACAATACATTATGATACTCTACAATACACTGGAATATGCTACAATTCATTATGATACTCTACAATACACTGGAATATGCTACAATACAGTATGATACTCTACAATACACTGGAATATGCTACAATACATTATGATACTCTACAATACACTGGAATATGCTACAATACATTATGATACTCTATAATACACTAGAATATGCTACAATTCATTATGATACTCTACAATATACTGGAATATGCTACAATACATTATGATACTCTACAATACACTGGAATATGCTACAATACATTATGATACTCTATAATACACTAGAATATGCTACAATACATTATGATGCTCTATAATACACTAGAATATGCTACAATTCATTATGATACTCTACAATATACTGGAAAATGCTACAATACATTATGATACTCTACAATACACTAGAATATGCTACAATACATTATGATACTCGAGAATACACTAGAATATGCTACAATACATTATGATGCTCTACAAAATACTGGAAAATGCTACAATACATTATGATACTCTACAATACACATGAATATGCTATAATACATTATGATACTCTACAATACACTAGAATATGCTACAATACATTATGATACTCTACAATACACTGGAAAATGCTACACTACATTATGATACTCTACAATACACTAGAATATGCTACAATACATTATGATACTCTACAATATGCTAGAATATGCTACAATACATTATGATACTCTACAATATACTGGAATATGCTGCAATTCATTATGATACTCTACAATACACTGAAATATGCTACAATACATTATGATACTCTACAATACACAGGAATATGCTACAATACATTATGATACTCTACAATACACTAGAATATGCTACAATACATTATGAAAATCTACAATACACTAGAATATGCTACAAAACATTTTGATACTCTACAATACACTAGAATATGCTACAATACATTATGATACTCTACAATACACTAGAACATGCTACAATACCTTATGATACTCTACAATACACAAGAATATGCTACAATTCATTATGATACTCTACAATACACTAGAATATGCTACAATACATTATGATACTCTACAATACACTAGAATATGGAACAATACATTATGATACTCTACAATACACTAGAATCTGCTACAATACATTATGATACTCTACAATACACTGGAATATGCTACAATTCATTATGATACTCTACAACACACTGGAATATGCTACAATACAGTATGATACTCTACAATACACTGGAATATGCTACAATACATTATGATACTCTACAATACACTGGAATATGCTACAATACATTATGATACTCTACAATACACTGGGAAATGCTACAATACATTCTGATACTCTATGATACACTAGAATATGCTACAATTCATTATGATACTCTACAATGTACTGGAAAATGCTACAATACATTATGATACTCTACAATACACTAGAATATGCTACAATACATTATGATACTCTACAATACACTGGAATATGCTACAATACATTATGATACTCTACAACACACTAGAATATGCTACAATACATTATGATACTCTACAATATACTGGAATATGCTACAATACATTATGATACTCTACAATATACTAGAATATGCTACAATACATTAGGATACTCTACAATATACTGGAATATGCTACAATACATTATGATACTCTACAATACACTGGAATATGCTACAATACATTATGATACTCTGCAAGACACTAGAATATGCTACAATACATTATGATACTCTACAATATACTGGAATATGCTACAATACATTATGATACTCTACAATACACTGGAATATGGTACAATTCATTATGATACTCTACAATACACTGGAATATGCTACAATACATTATGATACTCTACAATACACTGGAATATGCTACAATTCATTATGATACTCTACAATACACTGGAATATGCTACAATACTTTATAATAGTCTACAATACACTAGAATATGCAACAATACATTATGATACCCTACAATACACTAGAATATGCGACAATACATTATGATACTCTACAACACACTGGAATATGCTACAATACAGTATGATACTCTACAATACACTGGAATATGCTACAATACATTATGATACTCTACAATACACTGGAATATGCTACAATACATTATGATACTCTACAATACACTGGAATATGCTACAATACATTCTGATACTCTATAATACACTAGAATATGCTACAATTCATTATGATACTCTACAATATACTGGAAAATGCTACAATACATTATGATACTCTACAATACACTAGAATATGCTACAATACATTAAGATACTCTACAATACACTGGAATATGGTACAATACATTATGATACTCTACAACACACTAGAATATGCTACAATACATTATGATACTCGACAATATACTGGAATATGCTGCAATACATTATGATACTCTACAATATACTAGAATATGCTACAATACATTATGATACTCTACAATATACTGGAATATGCTACAATACATTATGATACTCTACAATGCACTGGAAAATGCTACAATACATTATGATACTCTATAATACACTAGAAAATGCTACAATACATTATGATACTCTACAATATACTGGAAAATGCTACAATACATTATGATACTCTATAATACACTAGAATATGCTACAATACATTATGATACTCTACAATATACTGGAAAATGCTACAATACATTATAACTCTACAATACACTAGAATATGCTACAATACATTATGATACACTACAATACACTGGAAAATGCTACACTACATTATGATACTCTACAATACACTAGAATATGCTACAATACATTATGATACTCTACAATACACTCGAATATGCTACAATACATTATGATACTCTACAATACACTGGAATATGCTACAATTCATTATGATAGTCTACAATACACTAGAATATGCAACAATACATTATGATACTCTACAATACACTAGAATATGCGACAAAACATTATGATACTCTACAACACACTGGAATATGCTACAATACAGTATGATACTCTACAGTACACTGGAATATGCTACAATACATTATGATACTCTACAATACACTGGAATATGCTACAAAGATTATGATACTCTACAATACACTGGAATATGGTACAATACATTATGATACACTACAATACACTGGAATATGCTACAATTCATTATGATACTCTACAATACACTGGAATATGCTACAATACATTATGATACTCTACAATACACTGGAATATGCTACAATACATTATGATACTCTACAATACACTGGGATATGCTACAATACATTATGATACTCTACAATACACTGGAATATGCTACAATACATTATGATACTCTACAATACACTGGAATATGCTACAATACATTATGATACTCTACAATACACTGGAATATGCTACAATACATTATGATACTCTCCAATACACTGGAATATGCTACAATACATTCTGATACTCTATAATACACTAGAATATGCTACAATTCATTATGATACTCTACAATATACTGGAAAATGCTACAATACATTATGATACTCTACAATACACTAGAATATGCTCCAATACATTATGATACTCTACAATACACTGGAATATGGTACAATACATTATGATACTCTACAACACACTAGAATATGCTACAATACATTATGATACTCTACAATATACTGGAATATGCTGCAATACATTATGATACTCTACAATATACTAGAATATGCTACAATACATTATGATACTCTACAATATACTGGAATATGCTACAATACATTATGATACTCTACAATGCACTGGAAAATGCTACAATACATTATGATACTCTATAATACACTAGAATATGCTACAATACATTATGATACTCTACAATATACTGGAAAATGCTACAATACATTATGATACTCTATAATACACTAGAATATGCTACAATACATTATGATACTCTACAATATACTGGAAAATGCTACAATACATTATGATACTCGACAATACACTAGAATATGCTACAATACATTATGATACTCTACAATACACTAGAATATGCTACAATACATTATGATACACTACAATACACTGGAAAATGCTACACTACATTATGATACTCTACAATACACTAGAATATGCTACAATACATTATGATACTCTACAATACACTCGAATATGCTACAATACATTATGATACTCTACAATACACTGGAATATGCTACAATTCATTATGATACTCTACAATACACTGGAATATGCTACAATACTTTATGATAGTCTACAATACACTAGAATATGCAACAATACATTATGATACTCTACAATACACTAGAATATGCGACAATACATTATGATACTCTACAACACACTGGAATATGCTACAATACAGTATGATACTCTACAATACACTGGAATATGCTACAATACATTATGATACTCTACAATACACTGGAATATGCTACAATACATTATGATACTCTACAATACACTGGAATATGCTACAATATATTCTGATACTCTATAATACACTAGAATATGCTACAATTCATTATGATACTCTACAATATACTGGAAAATGCTACAATACATTATGATACTCTACAATACACTAGAATATGCTACAATACATTATGATACTCTACAATACACTGGAATATGCTACAATACATTATGATACTCTACAATACACTGGACTATGCTACAATTCATTATGATACTCTACAATACACTGGAAAATGCTACAATACATTATGATACTCTACAATACACTAGAATATGCTACAATACATTTTGACACTACAATATACTGGAATATGCTACAATACATTATGATACTCTACAATATACTATAATATGCTAAAATACATTATGATACTCTACAATATACTGGAATATGCTACAATACATTATGATACTCTACAATGCACTGGAAAATGCTACAATACATTTTGATACTCTATAATACACTAGAATATACTACAATACGTTATGATACTCTACAATATACTGGAATATGGTACAATACATTATGATACTCTACAATATACTATAATATGCTACAATACATTATGATACTCTACAATATACTGGAATATGCTACAATACATTATGATACTCTACAATGCACTGGAAAATGCTACAATACATTACGATACTCTACAATACACATGAATATCCTAAAATACATTATGATACTCTACAATACACTAGAATATGCTACAATACATTATGATACTCTACAGTACACTAGAATATGCTACAATACATTATGATACTCTACAATACACAAGAATATGCTACAATTCATTGTGATACTCTACAATACACTAGAATATGCTACAATACATTATGATACTCTACAATACACTAGAATATGCAACAATACATTATGATACTCTACAATACACTAGAATATGCTACAATACATTTTGATACTCTACAATATACTGGAATATGGTACAATACATTATGACACTCTACAATATACTATAATATGCTACACTACATTATGATACTCTACAATATACTGGAATATGCTACAATACATTATGATACTCTACAATGCACTGGAAAATGCTACAATACATTATGATACTCTATAATACACTAGAATATGCTACAATACATTATGATACTCTACAATATACTGGAAAATGCTACAATACATTATGATACTCTATAATACACTAGAATATGCTACAATACATTATGATACTCTACAATATACTGGAAAATGCTACAATACATTATGATACTCTACAATACACTAGAATATGCTACAATACATTATGATACTCTACAATACACTGGAATATGCTGCAATTCATTATGATACTCTACAATACACTGGAATATGCTACAATTCATTATGATACTCTACAATACACTAGAATATGCTACAATACATTTTGATACTCTACAATATACTGGAATATGCTACAATACATTATGATACTCTACAATATACTATAATATGCTACAATACATTATGATACTCTACAATATACTGGAATATGCTACAATACATTATGATACTCTACAATGCACTGGAAAATGCTACAATACATTATGATACTCTATAATACACTAGAATATGCTACAATACATTATGATACTCTACAATATACTGGAAAATGCTACAATACATTATGATACTCTATAATACACTAGAATATGCTACAATACATTATGATACTCTACAATACACTGGAATATGCTACAATACATTATGATACTCTGCAAGACACTAGAATATGCTACAATACATTATGATACTCTACAATATACTGGAATATGCAACAATACATTATGATACTCTACAATACACTGGAATATGCTACAATTCATTATGATACTCTACAATACACTGGAATATGCTACAATACATTATGATACTCTACAATACACTGGAATATGCTACAATTCATTATGATACTCTACAATACACTGGAATATGCTACAATACTTTATAATAGTCTACAATACACTAGAATATGCAACAATACATTATGATACTCTACAATACACTAGAATATGCGACAATACATTATGATACTCTACAACACACTGGAATATGCTACAATACAGTATGATACTCTACAATACACTGGAATATGCTACAATACATTATGATACTCTACAATATACTGGAATATGCTACAATACATTATGATACTCTACAATGCACTGGAAAATGCTACAATACATTATGATACTCTATAATACACTAGAATATGCTACAATACATTATCATACTCTACAATATACTGGAATATGGTACAATACATTATGATACTCTACAATATACTATAATATGCTACAATACATTATGATACTCTACAATATACTGGAATATGCTACAATACATTATGATACTCTACAATGCACTGGAAAATGCTACAATACATTATGATACTCTACAATACATATGAATATCCTAAAATACATTATGATACTCTACAATACACTAGAATATGCTACAATACATTATGATACTCTACAGTACACTAGAATATGCTACAATACATTATGATACTCTACAATACACAAGAATATGCTACAATTCATTATGCTACTCTACAATACACTAGAATATGCTACAATACATTATGATACTCTACAATACACTAGAATATGCAACAATACATTATGATACTCTACAATACACTAGAATATGCTACAATACATTTTGATACTCTACAATATACTGGAATATGGTACAATACATTATGACACTCTACAACATACTATAATATGCTACACTACATTATGATACTCTACAATATACTGGAATATGCTACAATACATTATGATACTCTACAATGCACTGGAAAATGCTACAATACATTATGATACTCTATAATACACTAGAATATGCTACAATACATTATGATACTCTACAATATACTGGAAAATGCTACAATACATTATGATACTCTATAATACACTAGAATATGCTACAATACATTATGATACTCTACAATATACTGGAAAATGCTACAATACATTATGATACTCTACAATACACTAGAATATGCTACAATACATTATGATACTCTACAATACACTGGAATATGCTACAATTCATTATGATACTCTACAATACACTGGAATATGCTACAATTCATTATGATACTCTACAATACACTAGAATATGCTACAATACATTTTGATACTCTACAATATACTGGAATATGCTACAATACATTATGATACTCTACAATATACTATAATATGCTACAATATATTATGATACTCTACAATATACTGGAATATGCTACAATACATTATGATACTCTACAATGCACTGGAAAATGCTACAATACATTATGATACTCTATAATACACTAGAATATGCTACAATATATTATGATACTCTACAATATACTGGAAAATGCTACAATACATTATGATACTCTATAATACACTAGAATATGCTACAATACATTATTATACTCTACAATACACTGGAATATGCTACAATACATTATGATACTCTGCAAGACACTAGAATATGCTACAATACATTATGATACTCTACAATATACTGGAATATGCTACAATACATTATGATACTCTACAATACACTGGAATATGCTACAATTCATTATGATACTCTACAATACACTGGAATATGCTACAATACATTATGATACTCTACAATACACTGGAATATGCTACAATTCATTATGATACTCTACAATACACTGGAATATGCTACAATACTTTATAATAGTCTACAATACACTAGAATATGCAACAATACATTATGATACTCTACAATACACTAGAATATGCGACAATACATTATGATACTCTACAACACACTGGAATATGCTACAATACAGTATGATACTCTACAACACACTGGAATATGCTACAATACATTATGATACTCTACAATACACTGGAATATGCTACAATACATTATGATACTCTACAATACACTGGAATATGCTACAATACATTCTGATACTCTATAATACACTAGAATATGCTACAATTCATTATGATACTCTACAATATACTGGAAAATGCTACAATACATTATGATACTCTACAATACACTAGAATATGCTACAATACATTATGATACTCTACAATACACTGGAATATGGTACAATACATTATGATACTCTACAACACACTAGAATATGCTACAATACATTATGATACTCTACAATATACTGGAATATGCTGCAATACATTATGATACTCTACAATATACTAGAATATGCTGCAATACATTATGATAATCTACAATATACTGGAATATGCTACAATACATTATGATATTCTACAATGCACTGGAAAATGCTACAATACATTATGATACTCTATAATACACTAGAAAATGCTACAATACATTATGATACTCTACAATATACTGGAAAATGCTACAATACATTATGATACTCTATAATACACTAGAATATGCTACAATACATTATGATACTCTACAATATACTGGAAAATGCTACAATACATTATGATACTCTACAATACACTAGAATATGCTACAATACATTATGATACTCTACAATACACTAGAATATGCTACAATACATTATGATACACTACAATACACTGGAAAATGCTACACTACATTATGATACTCTACAATACACTAGAATATGCTACAGTACATTATGATACTCTACAATACACTCGAATATGCTACAATACATTATGATACTCTACAATACACTGGAATATGCTACAATTCATTATGATACTCTACAATACACTGGAATATGCTACAATACTTTATGATAGTCTACAATACACTAGAATATGCAACAATACATTATGATACTCTACAATACACTAGAATATGCGACAATACATTATGAAACTCTACAACACACTGGAATATGCTACAATACAGTATGATACTCTACAATACACTGGAATATGCTACAATACATTATGATACTCTACAATACACTGGAATATGCTACAAAGATTATGATACTCTACAATACACTGGAATATGGTACAATACATTATGATACACTACAATACACTGGAATATGCTACAATTCATTATGATACTCTACAATACACTGGAATATGCTACAATACATTATGATACTCTACAATACACTGGAATATGCTACAATTCATTATGATACTCTGCAATACACTGGAATATGCTACATTACATTATGATACTCTACAATACACTAGAATATGCTACAATACATTATGATACTCTACAATACACTGGAATATGCTACAATACATTATGATACTCTACAATACACTGGAATATGCTACAATACATTCTGATACTCTATAATACACTAGAATATGCTACAATTCATTATGATACTCTACAATATACTGGAAAATGCTACAATACATTATGATACTCTACAATACACTAGAATATGCTACAATACATTATGATACTCTACAATACACTGGAATATGGTACAATACATTATGATACTCTACAACACACTAGAATATGCTACAATACATTATGATACTCTACAATATACTGGAATATGCTGCAATACATTATGATACTCTACAATATACTAGAATATGCTGCAATACATTATGATAATCTACAATATACTGGAATATGCTACAATACATTATGATACTCTACAATGCACTGGAAAATGCTACAATACATTATGATACTCTATAATACACTAGAAAATGCTACAATACGTTATGATACTCTACAATATACTGGAAAATGAGACAATACATTATGATACTCTATAATACACTAGAATATGCTACAATACATTATGATACTCTACAATATACTGGAAAATGCTACAATACATTATGATACTCTACAATACACTAGAATATGCTACAATACATTATGATACTCTACAATACACTAGAATATGCTACAATACATTATGATACACTACAATACACTGGAAAATGCTACACTACATTATGATACTCTACAATACACTAGAATATGCTACAGTACATTATGATACTCTACAATACACTCGAATATGCTACAATACATTATGATACTCTACAATACACTGGAATATGCTACAATTCATTATGATACTCTACAATACACTGGAATATGCTACAATACTTTATGATAGTCTACAATACACTAGAATATGCAACAATACATTATGATACTCTACAATACACTAGAATATGCGACAATACATTATGAAACTCTACAACACACTGGAATATGCTACAATACAGTATGATACTCTACAATACACTGGAATATGCTACAATACATTATGATACTCTACAATACACTGGAATATGCTACAAAGATTATGATACTCTACAATACACTGGAATATGGTACAATACATTATGATACACTACAATACACTGGAATATGCTACAATTCATTATGATACTCTACAATACACTGGAATATGCTACAATACATTATGATACTCTACAATACACTGGAATATGCTACAATTCATTATGATACTCTGCAATACACTGGAATATGCTACAATACATTATGATACTCTACAATACACTAGAATATGCTACAATACATTATGATACTCTACCATACACTGGAATATGCTACAATACATTATGATACTCTACAATACACTGGAATATGCTACAATACATTATGATACTCTACAATACACTGGAATATGCTACAATACATTATGATACTCTACAATACACTGGAATATGCTACAATACATTATGATACTCTCCAATACACTGGAATATGCTACAATACATTCTGATACTCTATAATACACTAGAATATGCTACAATTCATTATGATACTCTACAATATACTGGAAAATGCTACAATACATTATGATACTCTACAATACACTAGAATATGCTACAATACATTATGATACTCTACAATACACTGGAATATGGTACAATACATTATGATACTCTACAACACACTAGAATATGCTACAATACATTATGATACTCTACAATATACTGGAATATGCTGCAATACATTATGATACTCTTCAATATACTAGAATATGCTACAATACATTATGATACTCTACAATATACTGGAATATGCTACAATACATTATGATACTCTACAATGCACTGGAAAATGCTACAATACATTATGATACTCTATAATACACTAGAATATGCTACAATACATTATGATACTCTACAATATACTGGAAAATGCTACAATACATTATGATACTCTATAATACACTAGAATATGCTACAATACATTATGATACTCTACAATATACTGGAAAATGCTACAATACATTATGATACTCGACAATACACTAGAATATGCTACAATACATTATGATACTCTACAATACACTAGAATATGCTACAATACATTATGATACACTACAATACACTGGAAAATGCTACACTACATTATGATACTCTACAATACACTAGAATATGCTACAATACATTATGATACTCTACAATACACTCGAATATGCTACAATACATTATGATACTCTACAATACACTGGAAAATGCTACAATACATTATGATACTCTACAATACACTAGAATATGCTACAATTCATTATGATACTCTACAATACACTGGAATATGCTACAATACATTATGATACGCTACAATACACTGGAATATGCTACAATTCATTATGACACTCTACAATACACTGGAATATGCTACAATACATTATGATACTCTACAATACACTGGAATATGCTACAATTCATTATGATACTCTACAATACACTGGAAAATGCTACAATACATTATGATACTCTACAATACACTAGAATATGCTACAATACATTTTGACACTACAATATACTGGAATATGCTACAATACATTATGATACTCTACAATATACTATAATATGCTACAATACATTATGATACTCTACAATATACTGGAATATGCTACAATACATTATGATACTCTACAATGCACTGGAAAATGCTACAATACATTATGATACTCTATAATACACTAGAATATGCTACAATACATTATGATACTCTACAATATACTGGAATATGGTACAATACATTATGATACTCTACAATATACTATAATATGCTACAATACATTGTGATACTCTACAATACACTGGAATATGCTACAATACATTATGATACTCTACAATACACTGGAATATGCTACAATACATTATGATACTCTACAATACACTGGAATATGCTACAATACATTATGATACTCTCCAATACACTGGAATATGCTACAATACATTCTGATACTCTATAATACACTAGAATATGCTACAATTCATTATGATACTCTACAATATACTGGAAAATGCTACAATACATTATGATACTCTACAATACACTAGAATATGCTACAATACATTATGATACTCTACAATACACTGGAATATGGTACAATACATTATGATACTCTACAACACACTAGAATATGCTACAATACATTATGATACTCTACAATATACTGGAATATGCTGCAATACATTATGATACTCTTCAATATACTAGAATATGGTACAATACATTATGATACTCTACAATATACTGGAATATGCTACAATACATTATGATACTCTACAATGCACTGGAAAATGCTACAATACATTATGATACTCTATAATACACTAGAATATGCTACAATACATTATGATACTCTACAATATACTGGAAAATGCTACAATACATTATGATACTCTATAATACACTAGAATATGCTACAATACATTATGATACTCTACAATATACTGGAAAATGCTACAATACATTATGATACTCGACAATACACTAGAATATGCTACAATACATTATGATACTCTACAATACACTAGAATATGCTACAATACATTATGATACACTACAATACACTGGAAAATGCTACACTACATTATGATACTCTACAATACACTAGAATATGCTACAATACATTATGATACTCTACAATACACTCGAATATGCTACAATACATTATGATACTCTACAATACACTGGAAAATGCTACAATACATTATGATACTCTACAATACACTAGAATATGCTACAATTCATTATGATACTCTACAATACACTGGAATATGCTACAATACATTATGATACGCTACAATACACTGGAATATGCTACAATTCATTATGACACTCTACAATACACTGGAATATGCTACAATACATTATGATACTCTACAATACACTGGAATATGCTACAATTCATTATGATACTCTACAATACACTGGAAAATGCTACAATACATTATGATACTCTACAATACACTAGAATATGCTACAATACATTTTGACACTACAATATACTGGAATATGCTACAATACATTATGATACTCTACAATATACTATAATATGCTACAATACATTATGATACTCTACAATATACTGGAATATGCTACAATACATTATGATACTCTACAATGCACTGGAAAATGCTACAATACATTATGATACTCTATAATACACTAGAATATGCTACAATACATTATGATACTCTACAATATACTGGAATATGGTACAATACATTATGATACTCTACAATATACTATAATATGCAACAATACATTATGATACTCTACAATATACTGGAATATGCTACAATACATTATGATACTCTACAATGCACTGGAAAATGCTACAATACATTATGATACTCTACAATACACATGAATATCCTAAAATACATTATGATACTCTACAATACACTAGAATATGCTACAATACATTATGATACTCTACAGTACACTAGAATATGCTATAATACATTATGATACTCTACAATACACAAGAATATGCTACAATTCATTATGATACTCTACAATACACTAGAATATGCTACAATACATTATGATACTCTACAATACACTAGAATATGCAACAATACATTATGATACTCTACAATACACTAGAATATGCTACAATACATTTTGATACTCTACAATATACTGGAATATGGTACAATACATTATGACACTCTACAATATACTATAATATGCTACACTACATTATGATACTCTACAATATACTGGAAAATGCTACAATACATTATGATACTCTACATTACACTAGAATATGCTACAATACATTATGATACTCTACAATATACTGGAAAATGCTACAATACATTATGATACTCTACAATACACTTGAATATGCTACAATACATTATGATACTCTACAATACACTAGAATATGCTACAATACATTATGATACTCTACAATACACTGGAAAATGCTACAATACATTATGATACTCGAGAATACACTAGAATATGCTACAATACATTATGAAACTCTACAATACACTGGAATATGCTACAATACATTCTGATACTCTATAATACACTAGAATATACTCCAATTCATTATGATACTCTTCAATATACTTGAAAATGCTACAATACATTATGATACTCTACAATATACTGGAATATGCTACAATACATTATGATACTCTACAATATACTATAATATGCTACAATACATTATGATACTCTACAATATACTGGAATATGCTACAATACATTATGATACTCTACAATGCACTGGAAAATGCTACAATACATTATGATACTCTATAATACACTAGAATATGCTACAATACATTATGATACTCTACAATATACTGGAAAATGCTACAATACATTATGATACTCTATAATACACTAGAATATGCTACAATACATTATGATACTCTACAATACACTGGAATATGCTACAATACATCATGATACTCTACAATACACTGGAATATGCTACAATACATTATAATACTCTACAATACACTGGAATATGCTACAATTCATTATGATACTCTACAATACACTGGAAAATGCTACAATACATTATGATACTCTACAATACACGGGAATATGCTACAATACATTATGATACTCTACAATACACTAGAATATGCTACAATACATTATGATACTCTATAATACACTAGAATATGCTACAATTCATTATGATAGTCTACAATATACTGGAAAATGCTACAATACATTATGATACTCTACAATACACTAGAATATGCTACAATACATTATGATACTCTACAATACACTGGAATATGCTACAATACATTATGATACTCTACAATACACTGCAATATGCTACAATTCATTATGATACTCTATAATACACTGGAATATGCTACAATTCATTATGATACTCTACAATACACTGGAATATGCTACAATACATTATGATACTCTACAATACACTGGAATATGCTACAATACATTATGATACTCTACAATACACTGGAATATGCTACAATACATTATGATACTCTACAATACACTGGAATATGCTACAATACATTATGATGCTCTACAATACACTGGAATATGCTACAATTTATTATGATACTCTACAATACACTATCATATGCTACAATACATTATGATACTCTACAATACACTGAAATATGCTACAATACATTATGATACTCTACAATACACTGGAATATGCTACAATACATTATGATACTCTACAATACACTGGAATATGCTACAATACATTATGATACTCTACAATACGCTGCAATATGCTACAATTCATTATGATACTCTACAATACACTGGAATATGCTACAATACATTATGATACTCTACAATACACTGGAATATGCTACAATTCATTATGATACTCTACAATACACTGGAAAATGCTACAATACATTATGATACTCTACAATACACTGGAATATGCTACAATACATTATGATACTCTACAATACACTAGAATATGCTACAATACATTATGATACTCTATAATACACTAGAATATGCTACAATTCATTATGATACTCTACAATATACTGGAAAATGCTACAATACATTATGATACTCTACAATACACTAGAATATGCTACAATACATTATGATACTCTACAATACACTGGAATATGCTACAATACATTATGATACTCTACAATACACTGCAATATGCTACAATTCATTATGATACTCTATAATACACTGGAATATGCTACAATTCATTATGATACTCTACAATACACTGGATTATGCTACAATACATTATGATACTCTACAATACACTGGAATATGCTACAATTCATTATGATACTCTACAATACACTGGAATATGCTACAATACATTATGATACTCTACAATACACTGGAATATGCTACAATACATTATGATGCTCTACAATACACTGGAATATGCTACAATTTATTATGATACTCTACAATACACTATCATATGCTACAATACATTATGATACTCTACAATACACTGAAATATGCTACAATACATTATGATACTCTACAATACACTGGAATATGCTACAATACATTATGATACTCTATAATACACTGGAATATGCTACAATTCATTATGATACTCTACAATACACTGGAATATGCTACAATTCATTATGATACTCTACAGTACACTAGAATATGCTACAATACATTATGATACTCTACAATTGACTAGAATATGCTGCAATACATTATGATACTCTACAATATACTGGAATATGCTGCAATTCATTATGATACTCTACAATACACTGAAATATGCTACAATACATTATGATACTCTACAATACACTAGAATATGCTACAATACATTATGATACTCTACTATACACTGGAATATGCTACAATTCATTATGCTACTCTACAATACACTGGAATATGCTACAATACATTATGATACTCTACAATACACTGGAATATGCTACAATACATTATGATACTCTATAATACACCAGAATATGCTACAATTCATTATGATGCTCTACAATATACTGGAAAATGCTACAATACATTATGATACTCTACATTACACTAGAATATGCTACAATACATTATGATACTCTACAATATACTGGAAAATGCTACAATACATTATGATACTCTACAATACACTTGAATATGCTACAATACATTATGATACTCTACAATACACTAGAATATGCTACAATACATTATGATACTCTACAATACACTGGAAAATGCTACAATACATTATGATACTCGAGAATACACTAGAATATGCTACAATACATTATGAAACTCTACAATACACTGGAATATGTTACAATACATTCTGATACTTTATAATACACTAGAATATACTCCAATACATTATGATACTCTTCAATATACTTGAAAATGCTACAATACATTATGATACTCTACAATACACTAGAATATGCTACAATACATTATGATACTCTACAATACACTGGAATATGCTACAATACATTATGATACTCTACAATACACGGGAATATGCTACAATTCATTATGATACTCTACAATACACTAGCATATGCTACAATACATTATGATACTCTACAATACACTGGAATATGCTACAATACATTATGATACTCTACAATACACTGCAATATGCTACAATTTATTATGATACTCTACAATACACTATCATATGCTACAATACATT
Source organism: Scyliorhinus torazame (assembly GCF_047496885.1). Taxonomy (NCBI): domain Eukaryota; kingdom Metazoa; phylum Chordata; class Chondrichthyes; order Carcharhiniformes; family Scyliorhinidae; genus Scyliorhinus; species Scyliorhinus torazame. Next base: position 270,535,321 of record NC_092715.1, on the reverse strand, counting down.
ATGATACTCTACAATACACTGAAATATGCTACAATACATTATGATACTCTACAATACACTGGAATATGCTACAATACATTATGATACTCTATAATACACTGGAATATGCTACAATTCATTATGATACTCTACAATACACTGGAATATGCTACAATTCATTATGATACTCTACAGTACACTAGAATATGCTACAATACATTATGATACTCTACAATAGACTAGAATATGCTACAATACATTATGATACTCTACAATATACTGGAATATGCTGCAATTCATTATGATACTCTACAATACACTGAAATATGCTACAATACATTATGATACTCTACAATACACTAGAATATGCTACAATACATTATGATACTCTACTCTACACTGGAATATGCTACAATTCATTATGCTACTCTACAATACACTGGAATATGCTACAATACATTATGATACTCTACAATACACTGGAATATGCTACAATTCATTATGATACTCTATAATACACCAGAATATGCTACAATTCATTATGATGCTCTACAATATACTGGAAAATGCTACAATACATTATGATACTCTACATTACACTAGAATATGCTACAATACATTATGATACTCTACAATATACTGGAAAATGCTACAATACATTATGATACTCTACAATACACTTGAATATGCTACAATACATTATGACACTCTACAATACACTAGAATATGCTACAATACATTATGATACTCTACAATACACTGGAAAATGCTACAATACATTATGATACTCGAGAATACACTAGAATATGCTACAATACATTATGAAACTCTACAATACACTGGAATATGTTACAATACATTCTGATACTCTATAATACACTAGAATATACTCCAATTCATTATGATACTCTTCAATATACTTGAAAATGCTACAATACATTATGATACTCTACAATACACTAGAATATGCTACAATACATTATGATACTCTACAATACACTGGAATATGCTACAATACATTATGATACTCTACAATACACGGGAATATGCTACAATTCATTATGATACTCTACAATACACTAGCATATGCTACAATACATTATGATACTCTACAATACACTGGAATATGCTACAATACATTATGATACTCTACAATACACTGCAATATGCTACAATTCTTTATGATACTCTACAATACACTGGAATATGCTACAATACATTATAATACTCTACAATACACTGGAATATGCTACAATTCATTATGATACTCTACAATACACTGGAAAATGCTACAATACATTATGATACTCTACAATACACGGGAATATGCTACAATACATTATGATACTCTACAATACACTAGAATATGCTACAATACATTATGATACTCTATAATACACTAGAATATGCTACAATTCATTATGATACTCTACAATATACTGGAAAATGCTACAATACATTATGATACTCTACAATACACTAGAATATGCTACAATACATTATGATACTCTACAATACACTGGAATATGCTACAATACATTATGATACTCTACAATACACTGCAATATGCTACAATTCATTATGATACTCTATAATACACTGGAATATGCTACAATTCATTATGATACTCTACAATACACTGGAATATGCTACAATACATTATGATACTCTACAATACACTGGAATATGCTACAATACATTATGATACTCTACAATACACTGGAATATGCTACAATACATTATGATACTCTACAATACACTGGAATATGCTACAATACATTATGATGCTCTACAATACACTGGAATATGCTACAATTTATTATGATACTCTACAATACACTATCATATGCTACAATACATTATGATACTCTACAATACACTGAAATATGCTACAATACATTATGATACTCTACAATACACTGGAATATGCTACAATACATTATGATACTCTATAATACACTGGAATATGCTACAATTCATTATGATACTCTACAATACACTGGAATATGCTACAATACATTATGATACTCTACAATACACTGGAATATGCTACAATACATTATGATACTCTACAATACACTGGAATATGCTACAATTCATTATGATACTCTACAATACACTGGAATATGCTACAATACATTATGATACTCTACAATACACTGGAATATGCTACAATTCATTATGATACTCGACAATACACTGGAATATGCTACAATACATTATGATACTCTACAATACACTGGAATATGCTACAATTCATTATGATACTCTACAATACACTGGAATATGCTACAATACATTATGATACTCTACAATACACTGGAATATGCTACAATACATTATGATACTCTACAATACACTGGAATATGCTACAATTCATTATGATACTCTACAATACACTAGAATATGCTACAATACATTATGATACTCTACAATACACTGGAAAATGCTACAATACATTATGATACTCGAGAATACACTAGAATATGCTACAATACATTATGAAACTCTACAATACACTGGAATATGTTACAATACATTCTGATACTCTATAATACACTAGAATATACTCCAATTCATTATGATACTCTTCAATATACTTGAAAATGCTACAATACATTATGATACTCTACAATACACTAGAATATGCTACAATACATTATGATACTCTACAATACACTGGAATATGCTACAATACATTATGATACTCTACAATACACGGGAATATGCTACAATTCATTATGATACTCTACAATACACTAGCATATGCTACAATACATTATGATACTCTACAATACACTGGAATATGCTACAATTCATTATGATACTCTACAATACACTGGAAAATGCTACAATACATTATGATACTCTACAATACACGGGAATATGCTACAATACATTATGATACTCTACAATACACTAGAATATGCTACAATACATTATGATACTCTATAATACACTAGAATATGCTACAATTCATTATGATACTCTACAATATACTGGAAAATGCTACAATACATTATGATACTCTACAATACACTAGAATATGCTACAATACATTATGATACTCTACAATACACTGGAATATGCTACAATACATTATGATACTCTACAATACACTGCAATATGCTACAATTCATTATGATACTCTATAATACACTGGAATATGCTATAATTCATTATGATACTCTACAATACACTGGAATATGCTACAATACATTATGATACTCTACAATACACTGGAATATGCTACAATACATTATGATACTCTACAATACACTGGAATATGCTACAATACATTATGATACTCTACAATACACTGGAATATGCTACAATACATTATGATGCTCTACAATACACTGGAATATGCTACAATTTATTATGATACTCTACAATACACTATCATATGCTACAATACATTATGATACTCTACAATACACTGAAATATGCTACAATACATTATGATACTCTACAATACACTGGAATATGCTACAATACATTATGATACTCTATAATACACTGGAATATGCTACAATTCATTATGATACTCTACAATACACTGGAATATGCTACAATACATCATGATACTCTACAATACACTGGAATATGCTACAATACATTATGATACTCTACAATACACTGGAATATGCTACAATTCATTATGATACTCTACAATACACTGGAATATGCTACAATACATTATGATACTCTACAATACACTGGAATATGCTACAATTCATTATGATACTCGACAATACACTGGAATATGCTACAATACATTATGATACTCTACAATACACTGGAATATGCTACAATTCATTATGATACTCTACAATACACTGGAATATGCTACAATACATTATGATACTCTACAATACACTGGAATATGCTACAATACATTATGATACTCTACAATACACTGGAATATGCTACAATTCATTATGATACTCTACAGTACACTAGAATATGCTACAATACATTATGATACTCTACAATAGACTAGAATATGCTACAATACATTATGATACTCTACAATATACTGGAATATGCTGCAATTCATTATGATACTCTACAATACACTGAAATATGCTACAATACATTATGATACTCTATAATACACCAGAATATGCTACAATTCATTATGATGCTCTACAATATACTGGAAAATGCTACAATACATTATGATACTCTACATTACACTAGAATATGCTACAATACATTATGATACTCTACAATATACTGGAAAATGCTACAATACATTATGATACTCTACAATACACTTGAATATGCTACAATACATTATGATACTCTACAATACACTAGAATATGCTACAATACATTATGATACTCTACAATACACTGGAAAATGCTACAATACATTATGATACTCGAGAATACACTAGAATATGCTACAATACATTATGAAACTCTACAATACACTGGAATATGCTACAATACATTCTGATACTCTATAATACACTAGAATATACTCCAATTCATTATGATACTCTTCAATATACTTGAAAATGCTACAATACATTATGATACTCTACAATACACTAGAATATGCTACAATACATTATGATACTCTACAATACACTGGAATATGCTACAATACATTATGATACTCTACAACACACTAGAATATGCTACAATACATTATGAAACTCTACAATATACTGGAATATGCTACAATACATTATGATACTCTATAATACACTAGAATATGCTACAATTCATTATGATACTCTACAATATACTGGAATATGCTACAATACATTATGATACTCTACAATACACTGGAATATGCTACAATACATTATGATACTCTGCAATACACTAGAATATGCTACAATACATTATGATACTCGACAATATACTGGACTATGCTACAATACATTATGATACTCTACAATACACTGGAATATGCTACAATTCATTATGATACTCTACACGACACTGGAATATGCTACAATACATTATAATACTCTACAGTACACTGGAATATGCTACAATTCATTATGATACTCTGCAATACACTGGAATATGCTACAATACATTATGATACTCTACAATACACTCGAATATGCTACAATACATTATGATACTCTACAATACACTGGAATATGCTACAATTCATTATGATACTCTACAATACACTGGAATATGCTACAATACATTATGATACTCTACAATACACTGGAATATGCTACAATACATTATGATACTCTACAATACACTGGAATATGCTACAATACATTATGATACTCTACAATACACTGGAATATGCTACAATACATTATGATACTCTACAATACACTGGAATATGCTACAATACATTATGATACTCTACAATACACTGGAATATGCTACAATACATTATGATACTCTACAATACACTGCAATATGCTACAATTCATTATGATACTCTATAATACACTGGAATATGCTACAATTCATTATGATACTCTACAATACACTGGATTATGCTACAATACATTATGATACTCTACAATACACTGGAATATGCTACAATACATTGTGATACTCTACAATACACTGGATTATGCTACAATACATTATGATACTCTACAATACACTGGAACATGCTACAATACATTATGATACTCTACAATACACTGGAATATGCTACAATACATTATGATACTCTACAATACACTGGAATATGCTACAATACATTATGATGCTCTACAATACACTGGAATATGCTACAATACATTATGATACTCTACAATACACTGGAATATGCTACAATACATTATGATACTCTACAATACACTGGAATATGCTACAATACATTATGATACTCTACAATACACTGGAATATGCTACAATACATTATGATACTCTACAATACACTGGAATATGCTACAATACATTATGATGCTCTACAATAGACTGGAATATGCTACAATTTATTATGATACTCTACAATACACTATCATATGCTACAATACATTATGATACTCTACAATACACTGGAATATGCTACAATACATTATGATACTCTACAATACACTGGAATATGCTACAATACATTATGATACTCTACAATACACTGGAATATGCTACAATACATTATGATGCTCTACAATACACTGGAATATGCTACAATTTATTATGATACTCTACAATACACTATCATATGCTACAATACATTATGATACTCTACAATACACTGAAATATGCTACAATACATTGTGATACTCTACAATACACTGGAATATGCTACAATACATTATGATACTCTATAATACACTGGAATATGCTACAATTCATTATGATACTCTACAATACACTGGAATATGCTACAATACATCATGATACTCTACAATACACTGGAATATGCTACAATACATTATGATACTCTACAATACACTGGAATATGCTACAATTCATTATGATACTCTACAATACACTGGAATATGCTACAATACATTATGATACTCTACAATACACTGGAATATGCTACAATTCATTATGATACTCGACAATACACTGGAATATGCTACAATACATTATGATACTCTACAATACACTGGAATATGCTACAATTCATTATGATACTCTACAATACACTGGAATATGCTACAATACATTATGATACTCTACAATACACTGGAATATGCTACAATACATTATGATACTCTACAATACACTGGAATATGCTACAATTCATTATGATACTCTACAGTACACTAGAATATGCTACAATACATTATGATACTCTACAATAGACTAGAATATGCTACAATACATTATGATACTCTATAATATACTGGAATATGCTGCAATTCATTATGATACTCTACAATACACTGAAATATGCTACAATACATTATGATACTCTATAATACACCAGAATATGCTACAATTCATTATGATGCTCTACAATATACTGGAAAATGCTACAATACATTATGATACTCTACATTACACTAGAATATGCTACAATACATTATGATACTCTACAATATACTGGAAAATGCTACAATACATTATGATACTCTACAATACACTTGAATATGCTACAATACATTATGATACTCTACAATACACTAGAATATGCTACAATACATTATGATACTCTACAATACACTGGAAAATGCTACAATACATTATGATACTCGAGAATACACTAGAATATGCTACAATACATTATGAAACTCTACAATACACTGGAATATGCTACAATACATTCTGATACTCTATAATACACTAGAATATACTCCAATTCATTATGATACTCTTCAATATACTTGAAAATGCTACAATACATTATGATACTCTACAATACACTAGAATATGCTACAATACATTATGATACTCTACAATACACTGGAATATGCTACAATACATTATGATACTCTACAACACACTAGAATATGCTACAATACATTATGAAACTCTACAATATACTGGAATATGCTACAATACATTATGATACTCTATAATACACTAGAATATGCTACAATTCATTATGATACTCTACAATATACTGGAATATGCTACAATACATTATGATACTCTACAATACACTGGAATATGCTACAATACATTATGATACTCTGCAATACACTAGAATATGCTACAATACATTATGATACTCGACAATATACTGGACTATGCTACAATACATTATGATACTCTACAATACACTGGAATATGCTACAATTCATTATGATACTCTACACGACACTGGAATATGCTACAATACATTATAATACTCTACAGTACACTGGAATATGCTACAATTCATTATGATACTCTGCAATACACTGGAATATGCTACAATACATTATGATACTCTACAATACACTCGAATATGCTACAATACATTATGATACTCTACAATACACTGGAATATGCTACAATTCATTATGATACTCTACAATACACTGGAATATGCTACAATACATTATGATACTCTACAATACACTGGAATATGCTACAATACATTATGATACTCTACAATACACTGGAATATGCTACAATACATTATGATACTCTACAATACACTGGAATATGCTACAATACATTATGATACTCTACAATACACTGGAATATGCTACAATACATTATGATACTCTACAATACACTGGAATATGCTACAATACATTATGATACTCTACAATACACTGCAATATGCTACAATTCATTATGATACTCTATAATACACTGGAATATGCTACAATTCATTATGATACTCTACAATACACTGGATTATGCTACAATACATTATGATACTCTACAATACACTGGAATATGCTACAATACATTATGATACTCTACAATACACTGGATTATGCTACAATACATTATGATACTCTACAATACACTGGAATATGCTACAATACATTATGATACTCTACAATACACTGGAATATGCTACAATACATTATGATACTCTACAATACACTGGAATATGCTACAATACATTATGATGCTCTACAATACACTGGAATATGCTACAATACATTATGATACTCTACAATACACTGGAATATGCTACAATACATTATGATACTCTACAATACACTGGAATAAGCTACAATACATTATGATACTCTACAATACACTGGAATATGCTACAATACATTATGATACTCTACAATACACTGGAATATGCTACAATACATTATGATGCTCTACAATAGACTGGAATATGCTACAATTTATTATGATACTCTACAATACACTATCATATGCTACAATACATTATGATACTCTACAATACACTGAAATATGCTACAATACATTATGATACTCTACAATACACTGGAATATGCTACAATACATTATGATACTCTATAATACACTGGAATATGCTACAATTCATTATGATACTCTACAATACACTGGAATATGCTACAATACATTATGATACTCTACAATACACTGGAATATGCTACAATACATTATGATACTCTACAATACACTGGAATATGCTACAATACATTATGATACTCTACAATACACTGGAATATGCTACAATACATTATGATACTCTACAATACACTGGAATATGCTACAATACATTATGATACTCTACAATACACTGGAATATGCTACAATACATTATGATACTCTACAATACACTGCAATATGCTACAATTCATTATGATACTCTATAATACACTGGAATATGCTACAATTCATTATGATACTCTACAATACACTGGATTATGCTACAATACATTATGATACTCTACAATACACTGGAATATGCTACAATACATTATGATACTCTACAATACACTGGATTATGCTACAATACATTATGATACTCTACAATACACTGGAATATGCTACAATACATTATGATACTCTACAATACACTGGAATATGCTACAATACATTATGATACTCTACAATACACTGGAATATGCTACAATACATTATGATGCTCTACAATACACTGGAATATGCTACAATACATTATGATACTCTACAATACACTGGAATATGCTACAATACATTATGATACTCTACAATACACTGGAATAAGCTACAATACATTATGATACTCTACAATACACTGGAATATGCTACAATACATTATGATACTCTACAATACACTGGAATATGCTACAATACATTATGATGCTCTACAATAGACTGGAATATGCTACAATTTATTATGATACTCTACAATACACTATCATATGCTACAATACATTATGATACTCTACAATACACTGAAATATGCTACAATACATTATGATACTCTACAATACACTGGAATATGCTACAATACATTATGATACTCTATAATACACTGGAATATGCTACAATTCATTATGATACTCTACAATACACTGGAATATGCTACAATACATTATGATACTCTACAATACACTGGAATATGCTACAATACATTATGATACTCTACAATACACTGGAATATGCTACAATTCATTATGATACTCTACAATACACTGGAATATGCTACAATACATTATGATACTCTACAATACACTGGAATATGCTACAATTCATTATGATACTCGACAATACACTGGAATATGCTACAATACATTATGATACTCTACAATAGACTGGAATATGCTACAATTCATTATGATACGCTACAATACACTGGAATATGCTACAATACATTATGATACTCTACAATACACTGGAATATGCTACAATACATTATGATACTCTACAATACACTGGAATATGCTACAATTCATTATGATACTCTACAGTACACTAGAATATGCTACAATACATTATGATACTCTACAATAGACTAGAATATGCTACAATACATTATGATACTCTACAATATACTGGAATATGCTGCAATTCATTATGATACTCTACAATACACTGAAATATGCTACAATACATTATGATACTCTACAATACACTAGAATATGCTACAATACATTATGATACTCTACTATACACTGGAATATGCTACAATTCATTATGCTACTCTACAATACACTGGAATATGCTACAATACATTATGATACTCTACAATACACTGGAATATGCTACAATACATTATGATACTCTATAATACACCAGAATATGCTACAATTCATTATGATGCTCTACAATATACTGGAAAATGCTACAATACATTATGATACACTACATTACACTAGAATATGCTACAATACATTATGATACTCTACAATATACTGGAAAATGCTACAATACATTATGATACTCTACAATACACTTGAATATGCTACAATACATTATGATACTCTACAATACACTAGAATATGCTACAATACATTATGATACTCTACAATACACTGGAAAATGCTACAATACATTTTGATACTCGAGAATACACTAGAATATGCTACAATACATTATGAAACTCTACAATACACTGGAATATGCTACAATACATTCTGATACTCTATAATACACTAGAATATACTCCAATTCATTATGATACTCTTCAATATACTTGAAAATGCTACAATACATTATGATACTCTACAATACACTAGAATATGCTACAATACATTATGATACTCTACAATACACTGGAATATGCTACAATACATTATGATACTCTACAATACACGGGAATATGCTACAATTCATTATGATACTCTACAATACACTAGCATATGCTACAATACATTATGATACTCTACAATACACTGGAATATGCTACAATACATTATGATACTCTACAATACACTGCAATATGCTACAATTCATTATGATACTCTACAATACACTGGAATATGCTACAATACATTATAATACTCTACAATACACTGGAATATGCTACAATTCATTATGATACTCTACAATACACTGGAATATGCTACAATACATTATGATACTCTACAATACACTGGAATATGCTACAATACATTATGATACTCTACAATACACTGGAATATGCTACAATACATTATGATGCTCTACAATACACTGGAATATGCTACAATTTATTATGATACTCTACAATACACTATCATATGCTACAATACATTATGATACTCTACAATACACTGAAATATGCTACAATACATTATGATACTCTACAATACACTGGAATATGCTACAATACATTATGATACTCTATAATACACTGGAATATGCTACAATTCATTATGATACTCTACAATACACTGGAATATGCTACAATACATCATGATACTCTACAATACACTGGAATATGCTACAATACATTATGATACTCTACAATACACTGGAATATGCTACAATTCATTATGATACTCTACAATACACTGGAATATGCTACAATACATTATGATACTCTACAATACACTGGAATATGCTACAATTCATTATGATACTCGACAATACACTGGAATATGCTACAATACATTATGATACTCTACAATACACTGGAATATGCTACAATTCATTATGATACTCTACAATACACTGGAATATGCTACAATACATTATGATACTCTACAATACACTGGAATATGCTACAACACATTATGATACTCTACAATACACTGGAATATGCTACAATTCATTATGATACTCTACAGTACACTAGAATATGCTACAATACATTATGATACTCTACAATAGACTAGAATATGCTACAATACATTATGATACTCTACAATATACTGGAATATGCTGCAATTCATTATGATACTCTACAATACACTGAAATATGCTACAATACATTATGATACTCTATAATACACCAGAATATGCTACAATTCATTATGATGCTCTACAATATACTGGAAAATGCTACAATACATTATGATACTCTACATTACACTAGAATATGCTACAATACATTATGATACTCTACAATACACTTGAATATGCTACAATACATTATGATACTCTACAATACACTAGAATATGCTACAATACATTATGATACTCTACAATACACTGGAAAATGCTACAATACATTATGATACTCGAGAATACACTAGAATATGCTACAATACATTATGAAACTCTACAATACACTGGAATATGCTACAATACATTCTGATACTCTATAATACACTAGAATATACTCCAATTCATTATGATACTCTTCAATATACTTGAAAATGCTACAATACATTATGATACTCTACAATACACTAGAATATGCTACAATACATTATGATACTCTACAATACACTGGAATATGCTACAATACATTATGATACTCTACAACACACTAGAATATGCTACAATACATTATGAAACTCTACAATATACTGGAATATGCTACAATACATTATGATACTCTATAATACACTAGAATATGCTACAATTCATTATGATACTCTACAATATACTGGAATATGCTACAATACATTATGATACTCTACAATACACTGGAATATGCTACAATACATTATGATACTCTACTATACACTGGAATATGCTACAATTCATTATGCTACTCTACAATATACTGGAATATGCTACAATACATTATGATACTCTACAATACACTGGAATATGCTACAATACGTTATGATACTCTATAATACACCAGAATATGCTACAATTCATTATGATGCTCTACAATATACTGGAAAATGCTACAATACATTATGATACACTACATTACACTAGAATATGCCACAATACATTATGATACTCTACAATATACTGGAAAATGCTACAATACATTATGATACTCTACAATACACTTGAATATGCTACAATACATTATGATACTCTACAATACACTAGAATATGCTACAATACATTATGATACTCTACAATACACTGGAAAATGCTACAATACATTTTGATACTCGAGAATACACTAGAATATGCTACAATACATTATGAAACTCTACAATACACTGGAATATGCTACAATACATTCTGATACTCTATAATACACTAGAATATACTCCAATTCATTATGATACTCTTCAATATACTTGAAAATGCTACAATACATTATGATACTCTACAATACACTAGAATATGCTACAATACATTATGATACTCTACAATACACTGGAATATGCTACAATACATTATGATACTCTACAATACACGTGAATATGCTACAATTCATTATGATACTCTACAATACACTAGCATATGCTACAATACATTATGATACTCTACAATACACTGGAATATGCTACAATACATTATGATACTCTACAATACACTGCAATATGCTACAATTCATTATGATACTCTACAATACACTGGAATATGCTACAATACATTATAATACTCTACAATACACTGGAATATGCTACAATTCATTATGATACTCTACAATACACTGGAATATGCTACAATACATTATGATACTCTACAATACACTGGAATATGCTACAATACATTATGATACTCTACAATACACTGGAATATGCTACAATACATTATGATGCTCTACAATACACTGGAATATGCTACAATTTATTATGATACTCTACAATACACTATCATATGCTACAATACATTATGATACTCTACAATACACTGAAATATGCTACAATACATTATGATACTCTACAATACACTGGAATATGCTACAATACATTATGATACTCTATAATACACTGGAATATGCTACAATTCATTATGATACTCTACAATACACTGGAATATGCTACAATACATCATGATACTCTACAATACACTGGAATATGCTACAATACATTATGATACTCTACAATACACTGGAATATGCTACAATTCATTATGATACTCTACAATACACTGGAATATGCTACAATACATTATGATACTCTACAATACACTGGAATATGCTACAATTCATTATGATACTCGACAATACACTGGAATATGCTACAATACATTATGATACTCTACAATACACTGGAATATGCTACAATTCATTATGATACTCTACAATACACTGGAATATGCTACAATACATTATGATACTCTACAATACACTGGAATATGCTACAATACATTATGATACTCTACAATACACTGGAATATGCTACAATTCATTATGATACTCTACAGTACACTAGAATATGCTACAATACATTATGATACTCTACAATAGACTAGAATATGCTACAATACATTATGATACTCTACAATATACTGGAATATGCTGCAATTCATTATGATACTCTACAATACACTGAAATATGCTACAATACATTATGATACTCTATAATACACCAGAATATGCTACAATTCATTATGATGCTCTACAATATACTGGAAAATGCTACAATACATTATGATACTCTACATTACACTAGAATATGCTACAATACATTATGATACTCTACAATACACTTGAATATGCTACAATACATTATGATACTCTACAATACACTAGAATATGCTACAATACATTATGATACTCTACAATACACTGGAAAATGCTACAATACATTATGATACTCGAGAATACACTAGAATATGCTACAATACATTATGAAACTCTACAATACACTGGAATATGCTACAATACATTCTGATACTCTATAATACACTAGAATATACTCCAATTCATTATGATACTCTTCAATATACTTGAAAATGCTACAATACATTATGATACTCTACAATACACTAGAATATGCTACAATACATTATGATACTCTACAATACACTGGAATATGCTACAATACATTATGATACTCTACAACACACTAGAATATGCTACAATACATTATGAAACTCTACAATATACTGGAATATGCTACAATACATTATGATACTCTATAATACACTAGAATATGCTACAATTCATTATGATACTCTACAATATACTGGAATATGCTACAATACATTATGATACTCTACAATACACTGGAATATGCTACAATACATTATGATACTCTGCAATACACTAGAATATGCTACAATACATTATGATACTCGACAATATACTGGACTATGCTACAATACATTATGATACTCTACAATACACTGGAATATGCTACAATTCATTATGATACTCTACACGACACTGGAATATGCTACAATACATTATAATACTCTACAGTACACTGGAATATGCTACAATTCATTATGATACTCTGCAATACACTGGAATATGCTACAATACATTATGATACTCTACAATACACTCGAATATGCTACAATACATTATGATACTCTACAATACACTGGAATATGCTACAATTCATTATGATACTCTACAATACACTGGAATATGCTACAATACATTATGATACTCTACAATACACTGGAATATGCTACAATACATTATGATACTCTACAATACACTGGAATATGCTACAATACATTATGATACTCTACAATACACTGGAATATGCTACAATACATTATGATACTCTACAATACACTGGAATATGCTACAATACATTATGATACTCTACAATACACTGGAATATGCTACAATACATTATGATACTCTACAATACACTGCAATATGCTACAATTCATTATGATACTCTATAATACACTGGAATATGCTACAATTCATTATGATACTCTACAATACACTGGATTATGCTACAATACATTATGATACTCTACAATACACTGGAATATGCTACAATACATTATGATACTCTACAATACACTGGATTATGCTACAATACATTATGATACTCTACAATACACTGGAATATGCTACAATACATTATGATACTCTACAATACACTGGAATATGCTACAATACATTATGATACTCTACAATACACTGGAATATGCTACAATACATTATGATGCTCTACAATACACTGGAATATGCTACAATACATTATGATACTCTACAATACACTGGAATATGCTACAATACATTATGATACTCTACAATACACTGGAATATGCTACAATACATTATGATACTCTACAATACACTGGAATATGCTACAATACATTATGATACTCTACAATACACTGGAATATGCTACAATACATTATCATGCTCTACAATAGACTGGAATATGCTACAATTTATTATGATACTCTACAATACACTATCATATGCTACAATACATTATGATACTCTACAATACACTGAAATATGCTACAATACATTATGATACTCTACAATACACTGGAATATGCTACAATACATTATGATACTCTATAATACACTGGAATATGCTACAATTCATTATGATACTCTACAATACACTGGAATATGCTACAATACATTATGATACTCTACAATACACTGGAATATGCTACAATACATTATGATACTCTACAATACACTGGAATATGCTACAATTCATTATGATACGCTACAATACACTGGAATATGCTACAATACATTATGATACTCTACAATACACTGGAATATGCTACAATACATTATGATACTCTACAATACACTGGAATATGCTACAATTCATTATGATACTCTACAGTACACTAGAATATGCTACAATACATTATGATACTCTACAATAGACTAGAATATGCTACAATACATTATGATACTCTACAATATACTGGAATATGCTGCAATTCATTATGATACTCTACAATACACTGAAATATGCTACAATACATTATGATACTCTACAATACACTAGAATATGCTACAATACATTATGATACTCTACTATACACTGGAATATGCTACAATTCATTATGCTACTCTACAATACACTGGAATATGCTACAATACATTATGATACTCTACAATACACTGGAATATGCTACAATACATTATGATACTCTATAATACACCAGAATATGCTACAATTCATTATGATGCTCTACAATATACTGGAAAATGCTACAATACATTATGATACACTACATTACACTAGAATATGCTACAATACATTATGATACTCTACAATATACTGGAAAATGCTACAATACATTATGATACTCTACAATACACTTGAATATGCTACAATACATTATGATACTCTACAATACACTAGAATATGCTACAATACATTATGATACTCTACAATACACTGGAAAATGCTACAATACATTTTGATACTCGAGAATACACTAGAATATGCTACAATACATTATGAAACTCTACAATACACTGGAATATGCTACAATACATTCTGATACTCTATAATACACTAGAATATACTCCAATTCATTATGATACTCTTCAATATACTTGAAAATGCTACAATACATTATGATACTCTACAATACACTAGAATATGCTACAATACATTATGATACTCTACAATACACTGGAATATGCTACAATACATTATGATACTCTACAATACACGGGAATATGCTACAATTCATTATGATACTCTACAATACACTAGCATATGCTACAATACATTATGATACTCTACAATACACTGGAATATGCTACAATACATTATGATACTCTACAATACACTGCAATATGCTACAATTCATTATGATACTCTACAATACACTGGAATATGCTACAATACATTATAATACTCTACAATACACTGGAATATGCTACAATTCATTATGATACTCTACAATACACTGGAAAATGCTACAATACATTATGATACTCTACAATACACGGGAATATGCTACAATACATTATGATACTCTACAATACACTAGAATATGCTACAATACATTATGATACTCTATAATACACTAGAATATGCTACAATTCATTATGATACTCTACAATATACTGGAAAATGCTACAATACATTATGATACTCTACAATACACTAGAATATGCTACAATACATTATGATACTCTCCAATACACTGGAATATGCTACAATACATTATGATACTCTACAATACACTGCAATATGCTACAATTCATTATGATACTCTATAATACACTGGAATATGCTACAATTCATTATGATACTCTACAATACACTGGAATATGCTACAATACATTATGATACTCTACAATACACTGGAATATGCTACAATACATTATGATACTCTACAATACACTGGAATATGCTACAATACATTATGATACTCTACAATACACTGGAATATGCTACAATACATTATGATGCTCTACAATACACTGGAATATGCTACAATTTATTATGATACTCTACAATACACTATCATATGCTACAATACATTATGATACTCTACAATACACTGAAATATGCTACAATACATTATGATACTCTACAATACACTGGAATATGCCACAATACATTATGATACTCTATAATACACTGGAATATGCGACAATTCATTATGATACTCTACAATACACTGGAATATGCTACAATACATTATGATACTCTACAATACACTGGAATATGCTACAATACATTATGATACTCTACAATACACTGGAATATGCTACAATTCATTATGATACTCTACAATACACTGGAATATGCTACAATACATTATGATACTCTACAATACACTAGAATATGCTACAATACATTATGATACTCTACAATATACTGGAATATGCTACAATACATTATGATACTCTATAATACACTAGAATATGCTACAATTCATTATGATACTCTACAATATACTGGAATATGCTACAATACATTATGATACTCTACAATACACTGGAATATGCAACAATACATTATGATACTCTGCAATACACTAGAATATGCTACAATACATTATGATACTCGACAATATACTGGACTATGCTACAATACATTATGATACTCTACAATACACTGGAATATGCTACAATTCATTATGATACTCTACACTACACTGGAATATGCTACAATACATTATAATACTCTACAGTACACTGGAATATGCTACAATTCATTATGATACTCTGCAATACACTGGAATATGCTACAATACATTATGATACTCTACAATACACTCAAATATGCTACAATACATTATGATACTCTACAATACACTGGAATATGCTACAATTCATTATGATACTCTACAATACACTGGAATATGCTACAATACATTATGATACTCTACAATACACTGGAATATGCTACAATACATTATGATACTCTACAATACACTGGAATATGCTACAATACATTATGATACTCTACAATACACTGGAATATGCTACAATACATTATGATACTCTACAATACACTGGAATATGCTACAATACAATATGATACTCTACAATACACTAGAATATGCTACAATACAGTATGATACTCTACAATACACTGCAAAATACTACAATACATTATGATACTCTACAATACACTAGAATATGCTACAATTCATTATGCTACTCTACAATACACTGGAATATTCTACAATACATTATGATACTCTACAATACACTGGAATATGCTACAATACATTATGATACTCTATAATACACCAGAATATGCTACAATTCATTATGATGCTCTACAATATACTGGAAAATGCTACAATACATTATGATACTCTACAATACACTAGAATATGCTACAATACATTCTGATACTCTACAATACACTGGAATATGCTACAATACATTATGATGCTCTACAATACACGGGAATATGCTACAATTCATTATGATACTCTACAATACACTAGCATACGCTACAATACATTATGATACTCTACAATACACTGGAATATGCTACAATACATTATGATACTCTATAATACACTAGAATATGCTACAATACATTATGATACTCTATAATACACTAGAATATGCTACAATTCATTATGATACTCTACAATATACTGGAAAATGCTACAATACATTATGATACTCTACAATACACTAGAATATGCAACAATACATTATGATACTCTACAATACACTAGAATATGCTACAATACATTATGATACTCTACAAAACACTGGAATATGCTACAATTGATTATGATACTCTACAATACACTGGAATATGCTACAATACATTATGATACTCTATAATACACTGGAATATGCTACAATACATTATGATACTCTACAATATACTAGAATATCCTACAATACATTATGATACTCTACAATATACTGGAATATGCTACAATACATTATGATACTCTATAATACACTGGAATATGCTACAATACATTATGATACTCTACAATACACTGGAATATGCTACAATACATTATGAAACTCTACAATACACTGGAATATGCTACAATACATTCTGATACTCTATAATACACTAGAATATACTACAATTCATTATGATACTCTACAATATACTAGAAAATGCTACAATACATTATGATACTCTACAATACACTAGAATATGCTACAAAACATTATGATACTCTACAATACACTGGAATATGCTACAATACATTATGATACTCTACAACACACTAGAATATGCTACAATACATTATGATACTCTACAATATACTGGAATATGCTACAATACATTATGATACTCTACAATATACTAGAATATGCTACAATAAATTATGATACTCTACAATAAACTGGAATATGCTACAATACATTATGATACTCTATAATACACTAGAATATGCTACAATTCATTATGATACTCTACAATATACTGGAATATGCTACAATACATTATGATACTCTACAATACACTGGAATATGCTACAATACATTATGATACTCTGCAATACACTAGAATATGCTACAATACATTATGATACTCTACAATATACTGGACTATGCTACAATACATTATGATACTCTACAATACACTGGAATATGCTACAATTCATTATGATACTCTACAATACACTGGAATATGCTACAATACATTATGATACTCTACAATACACTGGAATATGCTACAATTCATTATGATACTCTGCAATACACTGGAATATGCTACAATACATTATGATACTCTACAATACACTAGAATATGCTACAATACATTATGATACTCTACAATATACTGGAATATGCTACAATTCATTATGATACTCTACAATACACTGGAATATGCTACAATACATTATGATACTCTACAATACACTGGAATATGCTACAATACATTATGATACTCTACAATACACTGGAATATGCTACAATACATTATGATACTCTACAATACACTGGAATATGCTACAATACATTATGATACTCTACAATACACTGGAATATGCTACAATACAATATGATACTCTACAATACACTAGAATATGCTACAATACAATATGATACTCTACAATACACTGGAATATGCTACAATACATTATGATACTCTACAATACACTGGAATATGCTACAATTCATTATGATACTCTACAATACACTAGAATATGCTACAATACATTATGATACTCTACAATATACTGGAATATGCTTCAATACATTATGATACTCTATAATACACTAGAATATGCTACAATTCATTATGATACTCTACAATACACTGGAATATGCTACAATGCAGTATGATACTCTACAATATACTGCAATATGCTACAATACATTATGATACTCTACAATACACTGGAATATGCTACAATACATTATGATACTCTACAATACACTGGAATATGCTACAATACATTATGATACTCTATAATACACTAGAATATGCTACAATTCATTATGATACTCTACAATATACTGGAAAATGCTACAATACATTATGATACTCTACAATACACTAGAATATGCTACAATACATTATGATACTCTACAATACACTGGAATATGCTACAATACATTATGATGCTCTACAATACACGGGAATATGCTACAATTCATTATGATACTCTACAATACACTGGAATATGCTACAATACAATATGATACTCTACAATACACTAGAATATGCTACAATACAGTATGATACTCTACAATACACTGCAAAATACTACAATACATTATGATACTCTACAATACACTAGCATATGCTACAATACATTATGATACTCTACAATACACTGAAATATGCTACAATACATTATGATACTCTACAATACACTGGAATATGCTACAATACATTATGACACTCTATAATACACTGGAATATGCTACAATTCATTATGATACTCTACAATACACTGGAATATGCTACAATACATTATGATACTCTACAATACACTGGAATATGCTACAATACATTATGATACTCTACAATACACTGGAATATGCTACAATTCATTATGATACTCTACAATACACTGGAATATGCTACAATACATTATGATACTCTACAATACACTGGAATATGCTACAATTCATTATGATACTCGACAATACACTGGAATATGCTACAATACATTATGATACTCTACAATACACTGGAATATGCTACAATTCATTATGATACTCTACAATACACTGGAATATGCTACAATACATTATGATACTCTACAATACACTGGAATATGCTACAATACATTATGATACTCTACAATACACTGGAATATGCTACAATTCATTATGATACTCTACAGTACACTAGAATATGCTACAATACATTATGATACTCTACAATAGACTAGAATATGCTACAATACATTATGATACTCTACAATATACTGGAATATGCTGCAATTCATTATGATACTCTACAATACACTGAAATATGCTACAATACATTATGATACTCTACAATACACAGGAATATGCTACAATACATTATGATACTCTACAATACACTAGAATATGCTACAATACATTATGATACTCTACAATACACTGGAATATGCTACAATACATTATGATACTCTATAATACACTAGAATATGCTACAATTCATTATGATACTCTACAATACACTAGAATATGCTACAATACATTATGATACTCTACAATACACTAGAATATGCTACAATACATTATGATACTCTACAATACACTAGAATATGCTACAATACATTATGATACTCTACAATACACAAGAATATGCTACAATTCATTATGATACTCTACAATATACTAGAATATGCTAAAATACATTATGATACTCTACAATACACTAGAATATGCAACAATACATTATGATACTCTACAATACACTAGAATATGCTACAATACATGATGATACTCTACAATACACTGGAATATGCTACAATTGATTATGATACTCTACAATACACTGGAATATGCTACAATACAGTATGATACTCTACAATACACTGGAATATGCTACAATACATTATGATACTCTACAATACACTGGAATATGCTACAATACATTATGAAACTCTACAATACACTGGAATATGCTACAATACATTCTGATACTCTATAATACACTAGAATATACTACAATTCATTATGATACTCGACAATATACTGGAAAATGCTACAATACATTATGATACTCTACAATACACTAGAATATGCTACAATACATTATGATACTCTACAATACACTGGAATATGCTACAATACATTTTGATACTCTACAACACACTAGAATATGCTACAATACATTATGATACTCTACAATATACTGGAATATGCTACAATACATTATGATACTCTACAATATACTAGAATATCCTACAATACATTATGATACTCTACAATATACTGGAATATGCTACAATACATTATGATACTCTATAATACACTAGAATATGCTACAATTCATTATGATACTCTACAATATACTGGAATATGCTACAATACATTATGATACTCTACAATACACTGGAATATGCTTCAATACATTATGATACTCTATAATACACTAGAATATGCTACAATTCATTATGATACTCTACAATGCACTGGAATATGCTACAATGCAGTATGATACTCTACAATATACTGCAATATGCTACAATACATTATGATACTCTACAATACACTGGAATATGCTACAATACATTATGATACTCTACAATACACTGGAATATGCTACAATACATTATGATACTCTATAATACACTAGAATATGCTACAATTCATTATGATACTCTACAATATACTGGAAAATGCTACAATACATTATGATACTCTACAATACACTAGAATATGCTACAATACATTATGATACTCTACAATACACTGGAATATGCTACAATACATTATGATGCTCTACAATACACGGGAATATGCTACAATTCATTATGATACTCTACAATACACTGGAATATGCTACAATACAATATGATACTCTACAATACACTAGAATATGCTACAATACAGTATGATACTCTACAATACACTGCAAAATACTACAATACTTTATGATACTCTACAATACACTAGCATATGCTACAATACATTATGATACTCTACAATACACTGAAATATGCTACAATACATTATGATACTCTACAATACACTGGAATATGCTACAATACATTATGACACTCTATAATACACTGGAATATGCTACAATTCATTATGATACTCTACAATACACTGGAATATGCTACAATACATTATGATACTCTACAATACACTGGAATATGCTACAATACATTATGATACTCTACAATACACTGGAATATGCTACAATTCATTATGATACTCTACAATACACTGGAATATGCTACAATACATTATGATACTCTACAATACACTGGAATATGCTACAATTCATTATGATACTCGACAATACACTGGAATATGCTACAATACATTATGATACTCTACAATACACTGGAATATGCTACAATTCATTATGATACTCTACAATACACTGGAATATGCTACAATACATTATGATACTCTACAATACACTGGAATATGCTACAATACATTATGATACTCTACAATACACTGGAATATGCTACAATTCATTATGATACTCTACAGTACACTAGAATATGCTACAATACATTATGATACTCTACAATAGACTAGAATATGCTACAATACATTATGATACTCTACAATATACTGGAATATGCTGCAATTCATTATGATACTCTACAATACACTGAAATATGCTACAATACATTATGATACTCTACAATACACAGGAATATGCTACAATACATTATGATACTCTACAATACACTAGAATATGCTACAATACATTATGATACTCTACAATACACTGGAATATGCTACAATACATTATGATACTCTATAATACACTAGAATATGCTACAATTCATTATGATACTTTACAATACACTAGAATATGCTACAATACATTATGATACTCTACAATACACTAGAATATGCTACAATACATTATGATACTCTACAATACACTAGAATATGCTACAAAACATTATGATACTCTACAATACACAAGAATATGCTACAATTCATTATGATACTCTACAATACACTAGAATATGCTAAAATACATTATGATACTCTACAATACACTAGAATATGCAACAATACATTATGATACTCTACAATACACTAGAATATGCTACAATACATGATGATACTCTACAATACACTGGAATATGCTACAATTGATTATGATACTCTACAATACACTGGAATATGCTACAATACAGTATGATACTCTACAATACACTGGAATATGCTACAATACATTATGATACTCTACAATACACTGGAATATGCTACAATACATTATGAAACTCTACAATACACTGGAATATGCTACAATACATTCTGATACTCTATAATACACTAGAATATACTACAATTCATTATGATACTCGACAATATACTGGAAAATGCTACAATACATTATGATACTCTACAATACACTAGAATATGCTACAATACATTATGATACTCTACAATACACTGGAATATGCTACAATACATTATGATACTCTACAATACACTAGAATATGCTACAATACATGATGATACTCTACAATACACTGGAATATGCTACAATTGATTATGATACTCTACAATACACTGGAATATGCTACAATACAGTATGATACTCTACAATACACTGGAATATGCTACAATACATTATGATACTCTACAATACACTGGAATATGCTACAATACATTATGAAACTCTACAATACACTGGAATATGCTACAATACATTCTGATACTCTATAATACACTAGAATATACTACAATTCATTATGATACTCGACAATATACTGGAAAATGCTACAATACATTATGATACTCTACAATACACTAGAATATGCTACAATACATTATGATACTCTACAATACACTGGAATATGCTACAATACATTATGATACTCTACAACACACTAGAATATGCTACAATACATTATGAAACTCTACAATACACTGGAATATGCTACAATACATTCTGATACTCTATAATACACTAGAATATACTACAATTCATTATGATACTCGACAATATACTGGAAATTGCTACAATACATTATGATACTCTACAATACACTAGAATATGCTACAATACATTATGATACTCTACAATACACTGGAATGTGCTACAATACATTTTGATACTCTACAACACACTAGAATATGCTACAATACATTATGATACTCTACAATATACTGGAATATGCTACAATACATTATGATACTCTACAATATACTAGAATATCCTACAATACATTATGATACTCTACAATATACTGGAATATGCTACAATACATTATGATACTCTATAATACACTAGAATATGCTACAATTCATTATGATACTCTACAATATACTGGAATATGCTACAATACATTATGATACTCTACAATACACTGGAATATGCTTCAATACATTATGATACTCTATAATACACTAGAATATGCTACAATTCATTATGATACTCTACAATACACTGGAATATGCTACAATGCAGTATGATACTCTACAATATACTGCAATATGCTACAATACATTATGATACTCTACAATACACTGGAATATGCTACAATACATTATGATACTCTACAATACACTGGAATATGCTACAATACATTATGATACTCTATAATACACTAGAGTATGCTACAATTCATTATGATACTCTACAATATACTGGAAAATGCTACAATACATTATGATACTCTACAATACACTAGAATATGCTACAATACATTATGATACTCTACAATACACTGGAATATGCTACAATACATTATGATGCTCTACAATACACGGGAATATGCTACAATTCATTATGATACTCTACAATACACTGGAATATGCTACAATACAATATGATACTCTACAATACACTAGAATATGCTACAATACAGTATGATACTCTACAATACACTGCAAAATACTACAATACTTTATGATACTCTACAATACACTAGCATATGCTACAATACATTATGATACTCTACAATACACTGAAATATGCTACAATACATTATGATACTCTACAATACACTGGAATATGCTACAATACATTATGACACTCAATAATACACTGGAATATGCTACAATTCATTATGATACTCTACAATACACTGGAATATGCTACAATACATTATGATACTCTACAATACACTGGAATATGCTACAATACATTATGATACTCTACAATACACTGGAATATGCTACAATTCATTATGATACTCTACAATACACTGGAATATGCTACAATACATTATGATACTCTACAATACACTGGAATATGCTACAATTCATTATGATACTCGACAATACACTGGAATATGCTACAATACATTATGATACTCTACAATACACTGGAATATGCTACAATTCATTATGATACTCTACAATACACTGGAATATGCTACAATACATTATGATACTCTACAATACACTGGAATATGCTACAATACATTATGATACTCTACAATACACTGGAATATGCTACAATTCATTATGATACTCTACAGTACACTAGAATATGCTACAATACATTATGATACTCTACAATAGACTAGAATATGCTACAATACATTATGATACTCTACAATATACTGGAATATGCTGCAATTCATTATGATACTCTACAATACACTGAAATATGCTACAATACATTATGATACTCTACAATACACAGGAATATGCTACAATACATTATGATACTCTACAATACACTAGAATATGCTACAATACATTATGATACTCTACAATACACTGGAATATGCTACAATACATTATGATACTCTATAATACACTAGAATATGCTACAATTCATTATGATACTTTACAATACACTAGAATATGCTACAATACATTATGATACTCTACAATACACTAGAATATGCTACAATACATTATGATACTCTACAATACACTAGAATATGCTACAAAACATTATGATACTCTACAATACACAAGAATATGCTACAATTCATTATGATACTCTACAATACACTAGAATATGCTAAAATACATTATGATACTCTACAATACACTAGAATATGCAACAATACATTATGATACTCTACAATACACTAGAATATGCTACAATACATGATGATACTCTACAATACACTGGAATATGCTACAATTGATTATGATACTCTACAATACACTGGAATATGCTACAATACAGTATGATACTCTACAATACACTGGAATATGCTACAATACATTATGATACTCTACAATACACTGGAATATGCTACAATACATTATGAAACTCTACAATACACTGGAATATGCTACAATACATTCTGATACTCTATAATACACTAGAATATACTACAATTCATTATGATACTCGACAATATACTGGAAAATGCTACAATACATTATGATACTCTA
The DNA here is from genome assembly GCF_047496885.1 of Scyliorhinus torazame. Taxonomy (NCBI): domain Eukaryota; kingdom Metazoa; phylum Chordata; class Chondrichthyes; order Carcharhiniformes; family Scyliorhinidae; genus Scyliorhinus; species Scyliorhinus torazame. Next base: position 270,506,430 of record NC_092715.1, on the reverse strand, counting down.
CAATACACTAGAATATGCTACAATACATTATGATACTCTACAATACACTGGAATATGCTACAATACATTATGATACTCTACAATACACTAGAATATGCTACAATACATTATGAAACTCTACAATACACTGGAATATGCTACAATACATTCTGATACTCTATAATACACTAGAATATACTACAATTCATTATGATACTCGACAATATACTGGAAAATGCTACAATACATTATGATACTCTACAATACACTAGAATATGCTACAATACATTATGATACTCTACAATACACTGGAATATGCTACAATACATTATGATACTCTACAACACACTAGAATATGCTACAATACATTATGATACTCTACAATATACTGGAATATGCTACAATACATTATGATACTCTACAATATACTAGAATATCCTACAATACATTATGATACTCTACAATATACTGGAATATGCTACAATACATTATGATACTCTATAATACACTAGAATATGCTACAATTCATTATGATACTCTACAATATACTGGAATATGCTACAATACATTATGATACTCTACAATACACTGGAATATGCTTCAATACATTATGATACTCTATAATACACTAGAATATGCTACAATTCATTATGATACTCTACAATACACTGGAATATGCTACAATGCAGTATGATACTCTACAATACACTGGAATATGCTACAATTCATTATGATACTCGACAATACACTGGAATATGCTACAATACATTATGATACTCTACAATACACTGGAATATGCTACAATTCATTATGATACTCTACAATACACTGGAATATGCTACAATACATTATGATACTCTACAATACACTGGAATATGCTACAATACATTATGATACTCTACAATACACTGGAATATGCTACAATTCATTATGATACTCTACAGTACACTAGAATATGCTACAATACATTATGATACTCTACAATAGACTAGAATATGCTACAATACATTATGATACTCTACAATATACTGGAATATGCTGCAATTCATTATGATACTCTACAATGCACTGGAATATGCTACAATGCAGTATGATACTCTACAATATACTGCAATATGCTACAATACATTATGATACTCTACAATACACTGGAATATGCTACAATACATTATGATACTCTACAATACACTGGAATATGCTACAATACATTATGATACTCTACAATACACTGGAATATGCTACAATTCATTATGATACTCTACAATACACTAGAATATGCTACAATACATTATGATACTCTACAATACACTAGAATATGCTACAATACATTATGATACTCTACAATACACTAGAATATGCTACAATACATAATGATACTCTACAATACACAAGAATATGCTACAATTCATTATGATACTCTACAATACACTAGAATATGCTAAAATACATTATGATACTCTACAATACACTAGAATATGCAACAATTCATTATGATACTCGACAATATACTGGAAAATGCTACAATACATTATGATACTCTACAATACACTAGAATATGCTACAATACATTATGATACTCTACAATACACTGGAATATGCTACAATACATTATGATACTCTACAACACACTAGAATATCCTACAATACATTATGATACTCTACAATATACTGGAATATGCTACAATACATTATGATACTCTACAATATACTAGAATATCCTACAATACATTATGATACTCTACAATATACTGGAATATGCTACAATACATTATGATACTCTATAATACACTAGAATATGCTACAATTCATTATGATACTCTACAATATACTGGAATATGCTACAATACATTATGATACTCTACAATACACTGGAATATGCTACAATACATTATGATACTCTGCAATACACTAGAATATGCTACAATACATTATGATACTCTACAATATACTGGAATATGCTACAATACATTATGATAGTCTACAATACACTGGAATATGCTACAATTCATTATGATACTCTACAATACACTGGAATATGCTACAATACATTATGATACTCTACAATACACTGGGATATGCTACAATTCATTATGATACTCTGCAATACACTGGAATATGCTACAATACATTATGATACTCTACAATACACTAGAATATGCTACAATACATTATGATACTCTACAATACACTGGAATATGCTACAATTCATTATGATACTCTACAATACACTGGAATATGCTACAATTCATTATGATACTCTACAATACACTGGAATATGCTACAATACATTATGATACTCTACAATGCACTGGAATATGCTACAATTCATTATGATACTCTACAATACACTAGAATATGCTACAATTCATTATGATACTCTACAATACACTGGAATATTCTACAATACATTATGATACTCTACAATACACTGGAATATGCTACAATTCATTATGATACTCTACAATACACTGGAATATGCTACAATACATTATGATACTCTACAATACACTGGAATATGCTACAATTCATTATGATACTCTCCAATACACTGGAATATGCTACAATACATTATGATACTCTACAATACACTGGAATATGCTACAACACATTATGATACTCTACAATACACTGCAATATGCTACAATTCATTATGATACTCTACAGTACACTAGAATATGCTACAATACATTATGATACTCTACAATAGACTAGAATATGCTACAATACATTATGATACTCTATAATACACTAGAATATGCTACAATACATTATGATACTCTACAATATACTAGAATATGCTACAATACATTATGATACTCTACAATATACTAGAATATGCTACAATACAGTACTCTCCAATGCCATTTGTTGTGACTTAACAGTGTCCTTGAGTTTGCTGTATTCCTTCGTGGCTAACTTTAACTTTTGATGCAAGTATAGAACAAGTATAGCTCCCTACCTGCTGTTGCTGATGTACACTATTGACAAATATTTGAATAAACTCCTATGAATCTGTAATTTTGGCCCATGCCATCAGTTTGAGGCTATGATTTGATGCTGGGTGCTGGTCTATAATAATAGAAACTTCATTCTCTGGTGGAGTGGATAGAGGACACCCAACACCAAAGGTTCACAAGTTGGTTGAATGCTTGTTTCCAGATCCAAGGTGTGGTGTAGGATGACCCAACTGTCATGATATCCACATCAGCATATCACGGTGCAATCACACACACACTGATGGACAGGCAGTTGGACCAACCAGCACACACATAACATCGCAGCCAATCACCAGTGAGAGCACACGCACTATAAAACAGGGAACACCACAGTTCCCGCTCATTCTACCAGTAGACAGCTCAGAGCACAGAGCTCACAGCGTGCCACTCAGACATAGACTATGTGCTGAGTGCCTCACTAAGATAGTGATAGGGCTGGGTCCACAGGTTAGCTGGTGAAGCACGTACCCACGCCAGTAGTTAGTTGTTACCGTTGATTAGACAATAAAACAGAGTTGTACCATCTACAGCCGTGTTGGATCATTTGTGCATCAGAACACCCAACACGGCACCAACCATTACAAAACACAACATAAAACATTTTGAAATAGCGCATCCAGAAATATTTGGTAAAGAAAATAAATCGACAAAGTACTTTTGGTTTTGATTATTTCATTGGTATCTGTGCTTTTCTTTAGAACTCATACATTGGAATTTCCACTCCTGGCTTTGTGTCAGAGCCTTTGTTTTGCTTTAAGCCCCCTGAATACCTTTATAGTGGATGCATCTGTGCAAAGTGTGTTCCATATGTTATAGGTCTCTCTATAAACCTTGATATGATCAAAACCAGATAACACCTGCTCTTTGCAGTGAGCAAGCAGGGAAGCTGGCAAAAACAAAAGACTGAAAAATAGTGAAATAATGGATGGAAGCGGATTGAGCCTCAATAATAATTTATTAATCCACCATATATATTTTCATATTCCACAAAAATGGTAACTTTGTTCTTTTCAGGTAGGTTCAAAATAGTTTTTTCCAGTTTTGTCAACACTCTTTCAAACTCAATGGTTGCCCCAGTAACGGTCGCTGGATGGATTTTATCTGCAGTTCTGTTCTGTTGGATGACTGAATATTGACACAATGCTCACATTGTCACATTGACGCGAAGGTAGATTCTGTCCCAGAGAACCTTGGCACAGCTTTGGAACAGAGCATAGTCTCGCTGGAAGCAAATTGTACAAACATGCTCTGGAGAGGATGAAATATTTCTGCTGATGAAGTGAATTGTCAGCTGATCCCAGACACCCAGCTATTCGTCTGTTAGGATTGAGGCTAAATCACAGCTGGCATGTGTTTAAATCCAAACTAAAAGGCATCAATATTAGACTCAATAGGAACATTGCACAGCCTGTCCACGTCTAGATGGTGACTTGCATCCAATCCCCCCGAATCATGAGTGTTATTAGCTAGCTGACTTTGACACAGACAGACCTATCCCATCCTTGTTGACCTTTCACTTTTGGCTTTGAGTAACCTTTGCAAGAGAATCTCTCCGCAGAATCAGAAGTCATTCAGACGTTTCTGGTAAATTAATCAGCTCCAGCTCATACTCTAGCGTTGTCAATCTCCGCCTGCTCCTTCCTGAGTCCAAAAGTGAACCATCGGTTGTCAACTTGAAAGTTCAAGTAAATAGATAGGCTTTAATTACTCAATCTTCTCCTTTCAAAGAATTATGAAACATCTAGAGCAAAGGAGGCCATTCGGCCGATCGCACCTGTACTGGCTCTTTGAAAGAGCTCTCCAATTAGTCCCCCTCCTATGCTCTTAGCCCTGCAAGTTTTTCTAATTCCCAGTTGAAAGTTCCGATTGAACCTGCTTCCATCGCCCTTTCTGACAAGTGCCCCTTTGGACAGTGCGTTCCGAAGACAACAACTTTCCTTTACTCCACAAGGGTTCCCTTTACTCCACAACACCACAACAGGCTGGTATTGGGGGTCACAGATAACTGGGGGTGTCTCTCTCATGCAGGTGTTAAAACCACGACCCGGAAGTATCGCACTGGGACAGCTTCGCAAGAGAGAGGGGACAAGTCTCAGTGTTTATACCTAACCAGTGAGGTTGTCCTTATGCCACACCAGTTACCTTGACTGCCACCTACGCCTGTGTGAGTCTCTCTCCTGTGATGGTGAAATGTTACCCGGAAGCGCCCCACTAGTGCAACTTCACAAGAAAGAGAGAAAGAGGGACCACTGTTTATTCCTGACCAGAAGCTTCTCGTGAGTGAGCGTGTTCGAAGTGCTCAGGTTCCCTTTTCCGGTCCTTGACTACAGGATTATGCCCTGGCAATTATTGTGACTTGACCAGAGCGGACAGTGAAAGGAAGGTGAGACCACAAGAATGGTAGTTTTAAAATAATTGATTTATTCAAGAGAAATTAAGTCTTCTGCAACTTAGATTAGCCCACACACACAACCACTGATTATGAAATACTATGTGTAAAACAAGAGACTAAACGGCACATCGAAAATTCTTACAGCTTACACAGATTTACTTTAGCGACGCAAACACAGATACATTCACTCACCCACCCCAAACCTCAACAAGCTATACTAATTGGGAGTTTTCTGTGTGCTGGAGGAATATACTCACCGCTCCAGGGACAGGAGAGTTAAAAAAAACGTTGGCACAGATTTCCTTAGATCTTCTTCCAAGCTGGCTGGTCCTTGTGGCTGTTGTTCCTCCGATTCTCGTGGTCTGTTTTCAGCAAGGCGAAGCGCGTGTCAGGCAGGAGAGTAGAGTTCATTCAACCGTTCCTCAGACTTGTCATTTTAAGGGCAAAACTCTGAATGGGTCAAATACTGACCCCTCTCACAGGTGAGTTCCAGGACAAAGGAAGCCTTTCTGATTGTTGACAGGATGGAAGTAGTCAAAAGGTGTCATAATGTAATTTGATTTTAATCAGAGCCCTTACAAAAGTTTGCAATGTCTCTGCTTTCTGCTGGTCTCTTGACAATGGTCGCTGGAGACAACTTTAATTGTTATCGCATTGAGGTATTGTGCTTCCGTCTGGCCAATGCAACAAGTGATTTGCATTTCAACTGCCCCTCTTTGAATGAGATTGGGCCGTTCCATGACTCACGGCCTGTTTGTCTTGATTCAGTTGTCTGCCGGCAGTCATGGTTTGTACAGCAATCTGTCCATTTAAAATGGAATGTCCTGTTCCAACATGTCCAGTTCATTTTGGTTCTTTGATGAGTTTGCTACATCTTACACCGTCCAGAAAATAATTCTCCTCATCTTCTCCCTTGGGATTTGGACAGAGCAGATAAGGTGAGACTGTCCCGCTGGTGGAAGGATCAAGAAAGAGGAAACTGATTTAAAGTAATAATTTAAAAAATAAATCAAAAGCCATGTGAGGAGAAACCGTTTCACACGGTGAGTCTTTAGGATCAGGAATGGATTGCCGAAGAGTTTGGTGGCGGAAGATTCAACTGTGGCCTTCAAAAGAGAATTGGATAAACACCTGAATGGAAACCATTTGTTCCCATTTCGAAAGGACTGGCTAAATTGCTCTTGCAGAGAGCTGGCACAGGTTTGATGGGCAGACTGGCCTCCTGCTGTAACCGTTCTTTGATTCCACGTTTTTTGCCAATTATCTGTGGTCCCCAGTTACAGCCCTTTCTCCCACACAAAGCAGTTTTATCCCCCCCCCATTCTTCATGACTTTGAACAAATCTTAAATCTCCTCCCAAATTTCTCTGTTTGACGGAGAAGTATCCTAGCCTCTCCAATTTCTCCACATCACTGAAGTCCCCCACCACTGGGACCTTTTCAGTAAATCTCCTCCTCCGCTTCTGCAAGACTCTGATGTCCTTCCTCAGGCAATGCAGTGTCCAGAACTGAACACACAATGCCAGGTGGAGACCAGCATGTCATTTAGAAACGTTTTGTAAAAGTTGCTTTTGTACGTGAAGCTTCGGTTTGCAAAGGCAAGAAATCAGTCTACATTTTTGATAGCCTTCTCAACCTGTCCTTCCACTTTCAAAGTCTTATGTTGATACACCTTGCCTCTGTTCCTGCACCCTTTTAAAGTTATATCATTTCATTCATATTCCCTCTTCTCATTCTCACTACCAAAATTAATTGCTTCGCACACCCCTAAATTAAATTCCATCTACCTGATGTCTACCTATTTCACCATACACACACGTGGGGTGACCTCATTTAACCCTGTGTTTACAAACCTTTAAAATTGGTTAGCTTTTACCATAAAATACTTTGGGGTTTTAATACTGCATTTATATTGTTAAACTTCCTGGACCAACGTTGCTACATTGGCTGGTGCCCCTGTTTACAGAGGCTGGGACAACTTTGTTAAAGGCACAGCAAGAAACAGCAATGGCCCCTTGTTGAGACCAGGAGTGGACCGACATGGTAAATACGTGCTGGAGATTCTTTGCGCAGTGCGTTGTGTGTTAGAACATAGAACGATACAGCACAGTACAGGCCCTTCGGCCCACGATGTTGCACCGACATGGGAAGTCAAAAAACAAAAGCCATCTAACCTACACTATGCCATTATCATCCATATGCTTATCCAATAAACTTTTAAATGCCCTCAATGTTGGCGAGTTCACTAGTATTGCAGGTAGGGCATTCCACGGCCTCACCACTCTTTGCGTAAAGAACCTACCTCTGACCCCTGTCCTATATCTATTACCCCTCAGTTTAAGGCTATGTCCCCTCGTGCTAGCCATTTCCATCCGCGGGAGAAGGCTCTCACTGTCCACCCTATCTAACCCTCTGATCATTTTGTATGCCTCTATTAAGTCTCCTCTTAACCTTCTTCTCTCTAACAAAGAACAAAGAACAAAGAAATGTACAGCACAGGAACAGGCCCTTCGGCCCTCCAAGCCCGTGCCGACCATGCTGCCCGACTAAACTACAATCTTCTACACTTCCTGGGTCCGTATCCTTCTATTCCCATCCTATTCATATATTTGTCAAGATGCCCCTTAAATGTCCCTATCGTCCCTGCTTCCACTACCTCCTCCGGTAGCGAGTTCCAGGTACCCACTACCCTCTGCATAAAAAACTTGCCTCGTACATCTACTCTAAACCTTGCCCCTCTCACCTTAAACCTATGCCTCCTAGTAATTGACCCCTCTACCCTGGGGAAAAGCCTCTGACTATCCACTCTGTCTATGCCCCTCATAATTTTGTATACCTCGATCAGGTCGCCCCTCAACCTCCTTCGTTCCAGTGAGAACAAACCGAGTTTATTCAATCGCTCCTCATAGCTTATGCCCTCCATACCAGGCAACATTCTGGTAAATCTCTTCTGCACCCTCTCTAAAGCCTCCACATCCTTCTGGTAGTGTGGCGACCAGAATTGAACACTATACTCCAAGTGTGGCCTAACTAAGGTTCTAACTAACGAAAACAACCTCAAGTCCATCAACCTTTCCTCATAAGATTTTCCCTCCATACCAGGCAACATCCTGGTAAATCTCCTCTGCACCCGTTCCAAAGCTTCCACGTCCTTCCTATAATGCGGTGACCAGAACTGTACGCAATACTCCAAATGCGGCCGTACCAGAGTTTTGTACAGCTGCAGTATGACCTCATGACTCCGGAACTCAATCCCACTACCAATAAAGGCCAACACACCATAGGCCTTCTTCACAACCCTATCAACCTGGGTGGCAACTTTCAGGGATCTATGTACATGGACACCGAGATCCCTCTGCTCATCCACACTTCCAAGAATTTTACCATTAGCCAAATATTCCGCATTCCTGTTATTCCTTCCAAAGTGAATCACCTCACACTTCTCTACATTAAACTCCATTTGCCACCTCTCAGCCCAGCTCTGCAGCTTATCTATGTCCCTCTGTAACCTGCAACATCCTTCCGCACTGTCGACAACACCACCAACTTTAGTGTCGTCTGCAAATTTACTCACCCACCCTTCTGCGCCCTCCTCTAGGTCATTTATAAAAATGACAAACAGCAACGGCCCCAGAACAGATCCTTGTGGTACGCCACTTGTAACTGAACTCCATTCTGAACATTTCCCATCAACCACCACCCTCTGTCTTCTTTCAGCTAGACAATTTCTGATCCACATCTCTAAATCACCCTCAATCCCCAGCCTCCGTATTTTCTGCAATAGCCTACCGTGGGGAACCTTATCAAATGCTTTACTGAAATCCATATACACCACATCAACTGCTCTACCCTCGTCTACCTGTTCAGTCATCTTCTCAAAGAACTCGATAAGGTTTGTGAGGCATGACCTACCCTTCACAAAGCCATGCTGACTATCCCTAATCATATTATTCCTATCTAGATGATTATAAATCTTGTCTCTTATAATCCCCTCCAAGACTTTACCCACTACAGACGTGAGGCTCACCGGTCTATAGTTGCCGGGGTTGTCTCTGCTCCCCTTTTTGAACAAAGGGACCACATTTGCTATCCTCCAGTCCTCTGGCACTATTCCTGTAGCCAATGATGACATAAAAATCAAAGCCAAAGGCCCAGCAATCTCTTCCCTGTCTTCCCAGAGAATCCTAGGATAAATCCCATCAGGCCCCGGGGACTTATCTATTTTCAGCCTGTCCAGAATTGCCAACACCTCTCCCCTACGTACCTCAATGCCATCTATTCAAATATCCTGGGTCTCAGCACTCTCCTCCACAACATTTTCTTTTTCCTGAGTGAATACTGACGAAAAATATTCATTTAGTATCTCGTCTATCTCTTCAGACTCCACACACAACTTCCCATCCCTGTCCTTGACTGGCCCTACTCTTACCCTAGTCATTCTTTTATTCCTGACATACCTACAGAAAGCTTTTGGGTTTTCCTTGATCCTACCTGCCAAATACTTCTCATGTCCCCTCCTTGCTCGTCTTAGCTCTCTCTTTAGATCCTTCCTCGCTACCTTGTAACTATCAAGCGCCCCAACTGAAACTTCACACCTCATCTTCACATAGGCCTCCTTCTTCCTCTTAACAAGAGATTCCACTTCTTTGGTAAACCACGGTTCCCTCGCTCGACGCCTTCCTCCCTGCCTGACCGGTACGTACTTATCAAGAACACGCAGTAGCTGTTCCTTGAACAAGCTCCACATATCCAGTGTGCCCAACACTTGCAGCCTACTTCTCCAACCTACCCCTCCCAAGTCATGTCTAATGGCATCATAATTGCCCTTCCCCCAGCTATAATTCTTGCCCTGCGGGGTATACTTATCCCTTTCCATCACTAACGTAAACGTCACCGAATTGTGGTCACTGTCCCCAAAGTGCTCACCTACCTCCAAATCTAACACCTGGCCTGGTTCATTACCCAAAACCAAATCCAATGTGGCCTCGCCTCTTGTTGGCCTGTCAACATATTGTGTCAGGAAACCCTCCTGTACACATTGTACAAAAAATGACCCATCTAATGTACTCGAACTATATCCGATGCAAGTCACGGGGAACCTAGGCACCAACTGGAAGCTCTACAGGCAGCGGTTTGACCTGTACATCCGTGCCACCGAAAAACAGAATGTCTCGGATGACTCGAAGATTGCAATGCTCCTCTTCTACGCAGGCCCGCACGCAACCGATGTCTTTAACTCACTGGTGTTCGAAGAAGGCGAAAACCAGGCCAAATATGACACGGTCATCCTCAAACTGGACCAGCACTTTCAAGTTGAAGTAAATGAAAGTTTTGAAAGATACATCTTTCAGCAACGCCTGCAAGGTAAGGAGGAGCTTTTTCAACCCTTTTTGACGCACCTCCGGATTCTAGCGCAGTCCTGCGGTTACGGCACCACTACAGAGTCCATGATCAGGGACCAGATTGTTTTTGGCGTTGCCTCTAGTGGCCTACGCCAGCAGCTTCTTAAAATGAAAAGCCTCACCTTAGCGTCTGCTGTGGAAGCCTGTGTCCTCCATGAAAATGCTACCTGCCGTTTTGCCCGATTTCAGGCGTCCGAGTTGGCACGGAGGGGGTCCCCAGCCGTCGAATCGGCAAGCCAGGCCGCCCACGACGTTGAACGCATCCAGGCCGTCGAGTACTTCCCGACCCACGGCCCGGACGACAGCGGCCGCTTCCCGCGCTTTTCGCGGTCTCCCGCGCAGGTGCGCGCCAAAAATAACGGCCACAACGAGGGACGCACTGCACAGGCGCGCCCACCGCAAGATCGCACTGCGCATGCGCAGTGGCGCAACGAACGCCGTGACGTCATGACGTGCAGCAATTGTGGAGGTCTACACTTAAAAGGGCAATGTCCTGCAAAAAACCGACAGCGCCACAGATGTGGCAAGATGGGCCACTACGCAGCCCGCTGTCGTGCGGCTCAACCCATGGATCCGGCGCATTCTCGACAACCTCGCAGACGAGTCAGGACCGTCCAGCCCACGCATCAAGACTTCCAGTTAAGTGATGCAGATGACCAGGATGCCTTCCGAGTTGCCGTCATTGATGTCAACAAGGTCAATGCCATCAATCCAGCCGATGAGTGGTGTGCCACCCTGACGGTCAACCGATCGCGCGTCGCCTTCCGTCTGGACACCGGCGCATCCGCCAACCTGATTGCTTACTCTGCAGTCCAGGCCATGAAGGTCAAACCACCCATCACACCATCCCGGCTTAAGATGGTTGACGATAACGGGAACGTCATCCCGTCCATAGGATCTTGCCAGCTACAGGTGACTCACAAGAGGTACACGGCCACACTCCCCTTCGAAGTTGTTGGCTCATCAAAGGACTCGTTACTGGGCGCACAGGCGTGTAAGGTCCTTCACCTGGTACAGCGCATTATGTCTCTCTCTCCAGATGAGATATCCGACTTCCCGGATGCTGAGTTCCACGCAAATCTCCATTCCCTCCTCGCTCACAACCAGGAGGTTTTTGAAGGCATCTTGCACTGCCACACACGTACAAGATTCGACTCAGACCGGACGCCATCCCTGTCGTTCACGCACCTCGCAGGGTTCCTGCGCCTCTCAAAGACCGCCTCAAGGCACAACTGCAGATTCTTCAGGACCAAGGGGTCCTATCCAAGGTCACGGAGCCCACGCCATGGGTCAGCTCCATGGTCTGTGTAAAGAAGCCCTCTGGCGAGCTCCGTATATGTATAGATCCAAAAGATCTGAATAACAACATCATGCGGGAACACTATCCCATCCCGAAACGAGAAGACCTCACCAGCGAGATGGCGCGAGCCAAGATATTCACTAAATTGGATGCGTCCAAAGGATTCTGGCAGATCCAACTGGACCCGGCCAGCCGAAGACTATGCACATTCAACACCCCTTTTGGCAGATTCTGCTACAACCGGATGCCATTCGGCATCATTTCGGCATCTGAAGTATTCCACCGCATTATGGAGCAGATGATGGAAGGCATCGAAGGGGTACGTGTATATGTGGACGATATCATCATTTGGTCCACCACTCCGCAGGAACACATGCATCGTCTACGACGTGTCTTTACCCGCATACGACAAAATGGCCTGCGTCTCAACCGTGCGAAGTGTGCCTTCGGCCAGACGGAGCTGAAATTCCTCGGGGACCACATCTCAAGGTCCGGGGTCCGTCCCGATGCAGACAAGGTTAGCGCCATCACAGCCATGCCACGACCGGCTGACAAGAAGGCTGTCTTAAGATTCCTGGGCATGGTCAACTTCCTTGGGAAGTTCATTCCCAACCTGGCTTCTCATACAACAAATATGCGCCATCTCGTAAAAAAATCGACGGAATTCAACTGGCACCAATCGCATCAGCGGGAATGGGAGGAGCTCAAGCCAAACTGGTCACGGCACCAGTGCTGGCCTTCTTTGACACGACTCGCCCTACAAAGATCTCAACAGACGCCAGCCAATCTGGTATTGGAGCGGTACTCCTGCAAAAAGACAGCACGTCATCATGGGCCCCGGTTGCGTATGCCTCACGAGCCATGACCCTACCGAACAGCGCTACGCGCAAATCGAAAAAGAATGCCTGGGCTTGTTAACTGGACTGGACAAGTTCCACGACTATGTGTATGGCCTGCCACGATTCACGGTCGAAACTGACCACCGCCCCCTGGTCAACATCATTAACAAAGACCTGAACGACATGACTCCTTGCCTCCAGCGCATCTTACTTAAACTCAGGAGGTACGATTTTGAACTGATCTACACTCCGGGGAAGGAACTCATCGTGGCGGACACTCTTTCCCGAGCAGTGAGCACACCACCAGATGCAGAGGGGTTCGTGCGTCAAATTGAGGCACACGTGACTCTGACAGCAGCAAATCTGCCAGCTGATGATCCTAGTCTGGCCCACATACGCGCAGAGACGGCGACTGACCCCCTTCTGCAGCGAGTGATGCGCCACATGACGGAAGGGTGGCTAAAAGGGCAGTGCCCCCAGTTTTATAATGTGCGAGATGATCTCACCAATATAGACGGGGTCCTTATGAAATCGCACAGGATCGTTATTCCGCACAGCGTGCGCCAGATGATTCTTCATCAACTACACGAAGGCCACTTGGGCGTCGAAAAATGCAGACGAAGGGCCCGGGAGGCGGTATATTGGCCGGGTATTAATGAAGACATAGCCAACATGGTGCTCAACTGCACAACCTGTCAGAGGTTTCAGCCGGCGCAACCTCCGGAAACACTTCTACCACACGAGATGGTGACGTCCCCCTGGGCGAAGGTGGGTGTTGACCTATTTCACGCGCTCGGCAGAGATTACATTGTTATTATAGACTACTTCTCAAACTACCCGGAAGTCATGCCTCTCCATGATCTGACGTCGTCCGCAGTCATTGGGGCCTGCAAGGAAACGTTTGCTCGCCATGGCATTCCAAGGACTGTCATGTCAGACAATGGACCTTGTTTTGCCAGCCGTGAATGGTCGTCCTTTGCCGCAGCATATGGTTTCACTCATGTGACATCCAGCCCTCTGCATCCACAATCGAACGGGAAGGCTGAAAAGGGTGCCCACATCGCCAAGCGGCTCCTGTGCAAGGCGGCTGATGCCGGATCGGACTTTAACCTTGCCTTGCTGGCCTATCGATCGGCCCCGTTATCCACGGGCCTCTCGCCAGCGCAGCTACTAATGGGTCGCTCCCTCAGGACGACGGTACCTTCCGTCCTGGCACCGACAACAGACCATGAGGCGGTTCTTCGGAACATGCAACTGCAGCGTGATCGCCAGAAAGGTCGGTACGACACACGAGCGACGGACCTGCCCCCCCTGTCCTCCGGAGACAAAGTACGCGTCCATCAACCGTATGGTGGCTGGTCAGCACCGGCCGAAGTCCTCCGACAAGTGGCTCCTCGCTCGTTCCTGGTTCGCATGCCGGATGGTTCCGTGCGTCGCCGCAATCGGCGCGCCCTTCGCCGACTTCCACGCTCACAGCCACACAGCACGCCAGATCCTCAACAGGCTTCCGAGGATGACTTTGTGGAGCTGCCGCACATCACGCCCTTTCCATCGCCACCCATGGCCACGCCTGCACAGCAGCCGGTGGTTCTTGATCCACCCTTGAGGCGGTCAACCCGAACTCGTCGCAAGCCCATTAGACTGGACTTATAATACAGTTCATATGTTGAACAAGTTGCACAATTTTACATGATAACCTGTTGTTGTTTATCGTTCCAGATGTCGTCTGACTGGACAACTGTTCAAGTTTTTTTTCTTCTTCTCTCGTTCGCATTTCTGTTATGTTATGGTACAACTTGATTCATGTGACGCACTCGACATCGCCCCATGTACATAGTTCCGTCATATGCACATGCTGCACACGGCACACACACACACACACTCTTAGATGCACCCACGTCACGATCATATTTATTACCACGTAGGCACATATCTTTGTAAAAAGGGGGGATGTCATGATATTCAAACACACACATCATGATGGACACACTAACAGGCAAATCAGAGTACACAACACCACAACCAATCACAGACAAGAACACCAACCACATAAAAAGCACGAGCACGACACCTGGTGGTCAGTAGGTCTGGGGAGAAGGGAACAAGAAAGAGCTGTTAAAACACCACAAGCAGGGAGCCCCACACGTGCAGAGTGCAAAGACCAAACTGTAAATAGTAAGTTTAAATAAAGAAGCGTTGTACCATATGCAACTGTGTTGGCTCATCTGTGTGTCAGAACACCCAACACCACAAACCTCAGCCCATACTACCTCGGAAGAAGAGTCCCCATCTAGCATCCTCTCCGCCACCGTAATACTGTTCTTGACTAGCAGTGCCACACCTCCCCCTCTTTTGCCTCCTTCTCTGAGCTTACTAAAACACCTAAACCCCGGAACCTGCAACATCCATTCCTGTCCCTGCTCTATCCATGTCTCCGAAATGGCCACAACATCGAAGTCCCAGGTACCAACCCATGCTGCCAGTTCCCCTACCTTATTTTGTATACTCCTAGCATTGAAGTAGACACACTTCAAACCACCTACCTGAACACTGGCCCCCTCCTGCAACGTCAAATCTGTGCTCCTGATCTCTATACTCTCAATCTCCCGTACCCTAAAACTGCAATCCAGGTTCCCATGCCCCTGCTGCATTAGTTTAAACCCCCCCAAACCTGTTGGTTTGAGAACTACACGGAGCCGGGGAGGCACCCTGTTTCTCGAGTTCCTGATTTCCCCTTTTGTGTTTCTAAATGGATCAGCTTGAGCTGCCCAAACTGTAATATCCACTTCAGTCATTATTTGCTTTTGTTGCAAAGAGCATCTGACTGTTGACCAAATGTCAAGTGGTTTGTGTCCTGTTGCTAAACAGTTTAATTAGCATCATTACAGCCACTGTACTACTGAGTAGATTAACCTGGTGCCAGTGATAATTTAAAAGTCAAATAAAAAGGTACAAAATGTACATTTGAGTGTGTTCAATAATTACAGGTAGATTTACCAGCCAGGCCTCCTGATAAACACATGTGGGGAGGTTTCAGCACAAGTGCAAACTATAATATACATAAAATGTGAAAAAGGTGGATTTGAATTCCCCCCCCTCCCCAGCATTTTGGACCTAAAGCCCTCACTGTAAAGATAAAAAGAAGATTGATCCAAAAACTGAGATTTAAAAGCAACATCAGGATTTATAGTACATGCTGAAAATGTAAAGAGAGAGTTATTTGGTATTTTCTCCTTATACAGTCATTTCCAATATCAATATATTATAGATACCTTAATGGGAGCCCCCATCTTTTGGCTTAAAATATTTTCCTTCATCTGGTTCTTTGTACCAATTGAGTGCTTGTTTTCAATAATGCTGCTTAACATCTGGCTGAGTATACACTGGTTTATGCAGCAGTGTGGAGCCAGGTAGTTGTTTAACAGAGCTGGGAGCATGCAGCCATGGCTCGACTATCAACTGGCATTTCTGTGGAGTACGAGGAGGCATGGCCAGGATCATTAGGATGGTGGTGATGCCTGTCAACCGAAGAGTTAGCTGGGAACTCATCCCCACCAATACAGCCTGCTCCGTAGCCATTTCACACTTTGACAAGTGCTAATTGGCTGGAGCTGGGATCTCTGCCATTCGCTCGGGAGAAGGCCCCACATCACAGAGCTCCTAAGCCAGCTGCCCTCCAGTCCCTCCAGCACCAAAGATTGCAGTGGACAGGGCTGGGACTTCATGTAGTCCCCGGAGTCCATGTCCCACCAGTCGAGGACCATGTGTGGAGGGCTCAGGACGGGGAGAGGAGGTGAATAGTGGTTAGCACAATTGCTTCACAGCTCCAGCGTCCCAGGTTCAATTCCCGGCTTGGGTCACTGTCTGTGCGGAGTCTGCACGTTCTCCCCGTGTGTGTGCGTGGGTTTCCTCCGAGTGCTCCGGTTTCCTCCCACAGTCCAAAGATGTGCAGGTTAGGTGGATTGGCCATGATAAATTGCCCATAGTGTCCAAAATTGCCCTTAGTGTTGGATGGGGTTACTGGGTAATGGGGATAGAGTGGAGGTGTTGACCTTGGGTAGGGTGCTCTTTCCAAGAGCCGTTGCAGACTCGATGGGCTGAATTGCCTCCTACTGCACTGTAAATTCTATGATTCTATGATTCTAACCGGGTGTGCGGAGGGTGCCGGGGTAGTGGTGGAGAGGCTGTGGGCGGGAGGAGGATCTGTAGAGACTGGATCTTCTGGAGTGGGGTGCCTGATGTGAAAAGGATGCTGGTGATGGAGGCAAGCCCCCCCATCCCCCACCACAACCCCCCCACCTCAAACCTCCCCCTTCGCCCCTTCCCACCCAAGGCCTGAACCTGGTTTATTTTCTGGCTCACCCCTGCCCCTAAACTCCTCCCAACCTGAAAATTGAGGCTGGGTGGGAAACGGCCCGTACGTGGTCATTGGTCTCAACTGGGGCAAGAGTAGATTGGCCTGACTAAAGCTGTCCAAACCTATCACCGTGGAGAGGCTGGGGCAGGTGGGAGGCCGGTGGGGAAACAGTCTCCCCTATGCAGCTGGTTCCTCCACTTCTTGCCGTTGCTCTGTCATTACTTTTCCCAACATGTACTTACCTAATTCCATTTTTGATGGTTCAGTTGAATCTGCTTCCACCGTTGTCAGAAGCAGTACCTAACCATTCGCTGCGTGGAAACGTTTTTCTCCGGTCACCTTTGGTTCTTTTGCCAATGTTATAACCCCCCCTCCCACATGATCCATGGGGACAATCCAATTCATCTCCCCATGAGCCTCGTGGAGAACGAGCTTCCCCACTGAGGAACGGAGGTCCATCAGCGAGCTTGTTAACTCAATATCATAAAAGCGGGCCCAGGTAGGAGCTGAGCTGTCGAGTCCTGTCCAGGACCAGCAATGTAAATACCTTCCATGTTGGAAATAAATCGCTGTTTGACTCTCCTCTCCAGACGCCTCCTTGATTACTAAACTGGCGATGAGGATAAAGGAAAACTGCAGTTGGTGCTGCGAACCATGTTGGTGCACAGCTACCTCTCTTCTCGAAGGAATAAGGTTTGCACCACTTTGTAAATGCCGCTCTTTGTCAGACTGGATGAGGGTGTGGAGGACCGGACTCCGTACGTGGAGCATGTGCGCTTTTTTTTTAAGGTGAATGTTATCATTGGGGATGATTGCCAGACGGTGATTCTTCTGACTGCCTGTGGGACCCCCACCTCCACCTTCAGCGTCATAAAGGGCCTGACATACCCCGCGCCCCCAGGTGCCAAGCCATTTGCAGATCTGGTAGCACTCGTGACAAACCATTACGTCCCCAAGCTGCCAGTTATCGCACAGAAGTACTGACTTAATACAGGCGAGAGAATCCCAGGGGAGCCTGTTACCGAGTTTTTGGCACGTTGTGCAAACTGGCAGAGTTTTGCAACGATGGGCCATCCCTCCCTGAAATGCTCCGGGGCCGCCTCGTATGTGGAGTAAATAATATGGCGACCCAGCGGATATTGCTGGCCGAGCCATTGCTGGACCTAAAAAAGGCCGTCGAGATCTCCTTTCATGGGAGGACTCAGAGAAGGGAGTCCAGGAACTACAGGGGATGTCAGGGATGGACGTAAATAGTGTAGGATGCACCCCCACCCCCCATTCAGGCGAACAGTGCAACGTCGGAGCGGGACCCCTGCAACTCCACCCTGACCAAACACCATCGCTATCAGGCCCATTGGCCAAGGGCCACTGCAATCAGTGGGGGCTCCTCCCCGGAATCGACAGAGGATGATCAAAGGCACATGTGGCCAGCAAAAAAACAATGATAGGAAACTACAGGCCAGCCAGAAAATTCGCTGCCCCACCCAAAGGGGGCGCCAGCCCAGAGCCAGGAACAGCCTGACGACGATGAGACTATGCAATTGTATTGCCGCGCCATGAGTCACCCCCCCATCAGGTTTACTGCCCAGGTGAATAGCTACCCGTTAGAGATGGAGCGGGACATGGGCGTCACCATCTCAGTAATAGCGAGGTAGACCTTCCAGAAAATCAGGACTACAATTCAACAGCTGGGTTTGCGGGACACCGAGGCGTGGCTAGCAACCTATATGGGGGAACCCCTAGCCATAGAAGGCAAGTCGATGACCCCAGTTACTTGTGGGCAGCGGTCCATTAGGCTGACGTTAATAGTAACGTGGGGTCCCGGACCGACTCTGCTGGCTGGGATTGGCCACAGTGCCTCCTGCTGGACTGGCAACAGATCTTCCGAATGGACACCGGAGGACTTTACAAAGTCTTGGGGAAGTACCCAGAATTTATCCACGAGGGCCTGGGAAAAACTAAGGGGGTCATGGCCAAGATATATGTGGATCATCCTGAGGCCCACCTGAAATACTCCTGCGCCCGTCCATTCCCCTATGCGTTGCTGGCGTAAGTTGAGGATGTACTCAACCGATTGGAAGGCCTCGGGATCATGGGCCAGTATGATTTGCTGATTGGGCAGTATCAGTGGTCCCGACATTAAAACCTGACTAAACGTACACCTGCGCAGAGATTATAGGTTGACTGTATCAAGGTCTCCCGTCAGGACAGGTACCCAATGCTGTGGATAGAAGACCTATACGCGAAGTTAGCTGGGGGTCACTCCTTTTTCAAGCCTGATATGAGTCAGGCATATCTCCAGGTGGAGCTGGACACAGATTCATTCATAGAATCATAGAATTTACAGTGCAGAAGGAGGCCATTCGGCCCATTGAGTCTGCACCGGCTCTTGGAAAGAGCACCCTACCCAAGGTCAACACCTCCACCCTATCCCCATAACCCAGTAATCCCACCCAACACTAAGGGCAATTTTGGACACTAAGGGCAATTTAGCATGGCTAATCCACCTAACCTGCACATCTTTGGACTGGGGGACGAAACCGGAGCACCCGGAGGAAACCCACGCAGACACGGGGAGGACGTGCAGACTCCGCACAGACAGTGACCCAAGCCGGAATCGAACCTGGGACCCTGGAGCTGTGAAGCAATTGTGCTATCCACAATGCTACCGTGCTGCCCTGATGTTACATAACCATTAATATCCACAGGGGACTCTATGAATATACGTGGTTGCCATTTAGGGGTAGCATCGCCTTGCACAGTCTTTCAACGCGTTATGGAGAACACCCGGCGAGATGTAGCGGTCTACCTGGATGGCATCCTGGTCACTAGAGCCATGGAAAAGGAGCACCTGAGCAATCTGGAGGATGTCCTCTGCTGGTTTTCTGATGTGGGTGTCCGTCTCAAGAGGGGAAAGTGCGTTTTCTACGCCAAGGGAGTTATGTACTTCGGGTATCGAGTTGATCGAGAAGGCCGACACCCAGCTGAGGAGAAGGGACGGGCGATAAAGCAATCCCCACTTCGGATAACGCGGCAGCGTTGCAGTCATTCTTAGGTCTCATAAACTACTACAGGGAGGGTTTAAACTAGTATGGCAGGGGGGTGGGCACGGGAGCAACAGGTCAGAAGGTGAGAGCATTGAGGGAGAACTAGGGAATAGGGACAGTGGGGCTCTGAGGCAGAGCAGACAGGGAGAAGTTGCTGAACACAGCGGGTCTGGTGGCCTGAAGTGCATATGTTTTAATGCAAGAAGTATTACGGGCAAGGCAGATGAACTTAGAGCTTGGATTAGTACTTGGAACTATGATGTTGTTGCCATTACAGAGACCTGGTTGAGGGAAGGGCAGGATTGGCAGCTAAACGTTCCAGGATTTAGATGTTCCAGGCGGGATAGACGGGGATGTAAACGGGGAGGCGGAGTTGCGCTACTGGTTCGGGAGAATATCACAGCTGTACTGCGGGAGGACACCTCAGAGGGCAGTGAGGCTATATGGGTAGAGATCAGGAATAAGAAGGGTGCAGTCACAATGTTGGGGGTTTACTACAGGCCTCCCAACAGCCAGCGGGAGATAGAGGAGCAGATAGGTAGACAGATTTTGGAAAAGAGTAAAAACAACAGGGTTGTGGTGATGGGAGACTTCAACTTCCCCAATATTGACTGGGACTCACTTAGTGCCAGGGGCTTAGACGGGGCGGAGTTTGTAAGGAGCATCCAGGAGGGCTTCTTAAAACAATATGTAGACAGTCCAACTAGGGAAGGGGCGGTACTGGACCTGGTATTGGGGAATGAGCCCAGCCAGGTGGTAGCTGTTTCAGTAGGGGAGCATTTCGGTAACAGTGACCACAATTCAGTAAGTTTTAAAGTACTGGTGGACAAGGATAAGAGTGGTCCTAGGATGAATGTGCTAAATTGGGGGAAGGCTAATTATAACAATATTAGGCGGGAACTGAAGAACATAGATTGGGGGCGGATGTTTGAGGGCAAATCAACATCTGACATGTGGGAGGCTTTCAAGTGTCAGTTGAAAGGAATTCAGGACCGGCATGTTCCTGTGAGGAAGAAGGATAAATACGGCAATTCTCGGGAACCTTGGATAACGAGAGATATTGTAGGCCTCGTCAAAAAGAAAAAGGAGGCATTTGTCAGGGCTAAAAGGCTGGGAACAGACGAAGCCTGCGTGGAATATAAGGAAAGTAGGAAGGAACTTAAGCAAGGAGTCAGGAGGGCTAGAAGGGGTCACGAAAAGTCATTGGCAAATATGGTTAAGGAAAATCCCAAGGCTTTTTACACGTACATAAAAAGCAAGAGGGTAGCCAGGGAAAGGGTTGGCCCACTGAAGGATAGGCAAGGGAATCTATGTGTGGAGCCAGAGGAAATGGGCGAGGTACTAAATGAATACTTTGTATCAGTATTCACCAAAGAGAAGAAATTGGTAGATGTTGAGTCTGGAGAAGGGTGTGTAGATTGCCTGGGTCACATTGAGATCCAAAAAGACGAGGTGTTGGGTGTCTTAAAAAATATTAAGGTAGATAAGTCCCCAGGGCCTGATGGGATCTACCCCAGAATACTGAAGGAGGCTGGAGAGGAAATTGCTGAGGCCTTGACAGAAATCTTTGGATCCTCACTGTCTTCAGGGGATGTCCCGGAGGACTGGAGAATAGCCAATGTTGTTCCTCTGTTTAAGAAGGGTAGCAAGGATAATCCCGGGAACTACAGGCCGGTGAGCCTTACGTCAGTGGTAGGGAAATTACTGGAGAGAATTCTTCGAGACAGGATCTACTCCCATTTGGAAGCAAATGGACGTATTAGTGAGAGGCAGCACGGTTTTGTGAAGGGGAGGTCGTGTCTCACTAACTTGATAG
Source organism: Scyliorhinus torazame (assembly GCF_047496885.1). NCBI lineage: Eukaryota > Metazoa > Chordata > Chondrichthyes > Carcharhiniformes > Scyliorhinidae > Scyliorhinus > Scyliorhinus torazame. The sequence goes on along the minus strand of NC_092715.1, from coordinate 270,484,303 downwards.
AGTTTTTCGAGGAGGTCACTAAGATGATTGATGCAGGTAGGGCAGTGGATGTTGTCTATATGGACTTCAGTAAGGCCTTTGACAAGGTCCCTCATGGTAGACTAGTACAAAAGGTGAAGTCACACGGGATCAGGGGTGAGCTGGCAAGGTGGATACAGAACTGGCTAGGTCATAGAAGGCAGAGAGTAGCAATGGAAGGATGCTTTTCTAATTGGAGGGCTGTGACCAGTGGTGTTCCACAGAGATCAGTGCTGGGACCTTTGCTCTTTGTAGTATATATAAATGATTTGGAGGAAAATGTAACTGGTCTGATTAGTAAGTTTGCAGACGACACAAAGGTTGGTGGAATTGCGGATAGCGATGAGGACTGTTAGAGGATACAGCAGGATTTAGATTGTTTGGAGACTTGGGCGGAGAGATGGCAGATGGAGTTTAATCTGGACAAATGTGAGGTAATGCATTTTGGAAGGTCTAATGCAGGTAGGGAATATACAGTGAATGGTAGAACCCTCAAGAGTATTGAAAGTCAAAGAGATCTAGGAGTACAGGTCCACAGGTCAATGAAAGGGGCAACACAGGTGGAGAAGGTAGTCAAGAAGGCATACGGCATGCTTGCCTTCATTGGCCGGGGCATTGAGTATAAGAATTGGCAAGTCATGTTGCAGCTGTAAAGAACCTTAGTTAGGCCACACTTGGAGTATAGTGTTCAATTCTGGTCGCCACACTACCAGAAGGATGTGGAGGCTTTAGAGAGGGTGCAGAAGAGATTTACCAGAATGTTGCCTGGTATGGAGGGCATTAGCTATGAGGAGCGGTTGAATAAACTCGGTTTGTTCTCACTGGAACGAAGGAGATTGAGGGGAGACCTGATAGAGGTCTACAAAATTATGAGGGGCATAGACAGAGTGGATAGTCAGAGGCTTTTCCCCAGGGTAGAGGGGTAAATTACTAGGGGGCATAGGTTTAAGGTGAGAGGGGCAAGGTTTAGAGTAGATGTACGAGGCAAGTTTTTTACGCAGAGGGTAGTGGGTGCCTGGAACTCGCTGCCGGAGGAGGTGGTGGAAGCAGGGACAATGGTGACATTTAAGGGGCATCTTGACAAATACATGAATAGGATGGGAATAGAGGGATACGGACCCAGGAAGTGTAGAAGATTGTAGTTTAGTCGGGCAGCGTGGTCGGCACGGGCTTGGAGGGCCGAAGGGCCTGTTCCTGTGCTGTACATTTCTTTGTTCTTTGTACTACAGGAAATTTATTCCTGGCCTAGCGACCACCCTCACCCCCTGCTGCATTGCTGAAGAAGCAGCAAGAATGGGTGTGGTTAGCACCTCAGGGGGAGGCCTTCGCAGGGGTTTTGCAGCAGCTAACCTCATCAGAGCTGTTGACCTATTACGATCCCTCCAAGCCCCTTTTGGTGACAGGCTACGCCTCGCCTTACGGACTTGGGGCAGTGTTGTCACACCGCATGGCGGATGGATGGGAAAACCTTCCAGCATACGCATTACGGACGCTTTGCCGTGACGAAACGCAATTACAGCCATAACCTCCCACAGCAGGATGTCACCTTCCACGTTGATTTCATGCATCTAGGCTTCAAATGTCCATAGTTCCTTGGGCACCATCTCCGGCTGGCCCCCGTGGGGAGGTTATCGTGGTCCTAACCCGTGCAGATGGGTCTTTCTCCAGGACCTACCCAACAGACACCCAGGGGTGTTGAAAATGAAGATGTTGGCCAGAAGCTATGTCTGGTAGCCAGGCCTGCATGGCGAGATCAAACGACTGGCTCAATAATGTACCAAAATGGAGTGATGCAAATCCGCAAGGCCCGTATCGCCCTTCCTCGAACGGGCTGCCTGGGCGAGTAGTGCAGACTTCAAGTGAGGGTTAAAGGAACAGACCGTGAGAGCCGTGGAAATCAGATTAGCATGATTTTGTTATAACCCCCATCGTTTGTGTGGAGTCTGCGCGTTCTCCCCGTGTCTGCGTGGGTTTCCTCCGGGTGCTCCGGTTTCCTCTCACACTCCAAAGACGTGCTGTTAGGTGGATTGGTCGTGATAAATTGCCCCTTAATGTCCAAAGATGTGTAGGTTAGGAGGGGTTATGGGGATAGAGCGGGGGAGTGCTCCTAGGTAGGGTGCTCTTTCAGAGGGTCGGTGCAGACTGGATGGGCCAAATGGCCTCCTTTTCCACTGTCGAGACTTTCTGATCCTTTCTGATTTTATGACCCAGTTAATCTCGCCGTGAGTCTCGTGGAGAGCAAGTTCCCCTGGACAGAGGCCCATCAGCAAGCTCGTTGATACTTTGCCATAAAAGCCGGCCCAGGTAGGAGGTGAGCTGCAGAGTCCCGTCCGGGGCTGGGAATGTCAATTCTTTCCTGTTGGAAATAAACCGTTGTTTGGCTCTCCTCTCCAGACTCCTCCTTGACTACTAAAGCCAATCGCCTTAAATCTATCACATCCCTTCTGTTACTGGCAACCATTTCTCCCTCTACTCTGTCCAAACACCTCATGATTTTTAACATCTCTATCAAATCTCCTCAAATCAAATCTTTTTTCCCAGGACAACAGCCCCAGGCTCTCTAATCGAACCATGTAACTGAAGTCCCCCATCCCCAGACCATTTTTGTACTTATTTCGGCACCCTCTCTAATGCCCTCACATCCCCAGAATTGACAACAATATTCCAGTTGAGGTTGAACCAATGTTTTATAAAAAGGTTCAGCGTAACTTCTCTTATCTTGTGCTCCAAGCCTCCATTCATGAAGCCCAGGATTCCTTTGACTTTATTAACTGCTCTCTCAGGCTGTCCTACCAGCTTCAATGATCTATACACGTGTCCCTCTGCACCTGTATCTCCTTTAGAATTGTTACCTTTATTTTATATTGTCTCTGATCATTATTCCGACCAAAATATTTTGTTTTGTACTTCCCTGCATTAAATGTAACTGTCAAATGTCCGCCCATTCCACCAGACTTACTCAGTCCATGTCTTAAAGTTTATTACTAACCTCCTCATAGTTCACTACAGTTTCAAGTTTTGCGTCACTTGCAAATTTTGAATGAGTGCCCTCTACACCCAAGCCCAGTACATTAATATGTCGTACATCAAGAAAAGAAATGGCCCCAGTACCAATCCCTGCAGACCCCACTGTGCACTATCCTCCAGTCCGAGAAACGGCCATTCACCACTATTCTCCGGTTCCTATCACTCAGACACATTCACATCCTGGCTGCTATTGTCCATTTCATTCCATGAGCTTTCGCTTTGCAGCAAGCCCATGACATTGCACCAAAGGAGTCCGTGTACGTCACACCAACTTCATCAACCTTCTATTGGTCACACCAGCTTCATCAACCTTCTATTGGTCACACCAACTTCATCAACCTTCTATTGGTCACACCAACTTCATCAACCTTCTATTGGTCACACCAACTTCATCAACCTTCTATTGGTCACACCAACTTCATCAACCTTCTATTGGTCACACCAACTTCATCAACCTTCTATTGGTCACACCAACTTCATCAACCTTCTATTGGTCACACCAACTTCATCAACCTTCTATTGGTCACACCAACTTCATCAACCTTCTGTTGGTCACACCAACTTCATCAACCTTCTATTGGTCACACCAACTTCATCAACCTTCTATTGGTCACACCAACTTCATCAACCTTCTATTGGTCACACCAACTTCATCAACCTTCTATTGGTCACACCAACTTCATCAACCTTCTATTGGTCACACCAACTTCATCAACCTTCTATTGGTCACACCAACTTCATCAACCTTCTATTGGTCACACCAACTTCATCAACCTTCTATTGGTCACACCAACTTCATCAACCTTCTATTGGTCACACCAACTTCATCAACCTTCTATTGGTCACACCAACTTCATCAACCTTCTATTGGTCACACCAACTTCATCAACCTTCTATTGGTCACACCAACTTCATCAACCTTCTATTTCCTCATTTAAAAAATCAATCCAATTTGTGAAAGATAATTCGTCCTTAATAAATCCATCTGCCTTTCTTTAACTAGTCCACACTTGTCTAAGTGATTGTTCATTTTATCCTGAATTATCACTTCTTCGAAAGGCTTTCCCACCGCTGAGGTTAAAGTAACTTGCTGGGCTTTTCCTTAAATAATATTTTCACAAAGGGTGTAACATTTTTGTGATTCTCCAGTTGTACCACCCTCCTATCTGGGAGGCTTGGGAAGATTATGGTTGGTGCTTTCACAGTTTTCACGCTTACTTCCCTCAGCAACCTAAAATGTATCTCATCTGGTCCTGGTGGCTTATCAATTTTAAGCACTGCCAATGTTTCCAGCACTCTTTCTTCATCAATTTATTGCCTCTTCAGTATCTCAACTACTTTTTCTTTCATTGTGACTTGGGTAGCATCTACTTTCTTGGTAAAGACTCTTGCAAAGTATTCATTTCTCATTCTACCTTCACATGCTTGTCTCCTTTTTGGTTCCTTATCAACCCCACCCCTCATTTTACTGTACGTTTACTATTCATCTGTCCATAGAATACTTTTCGATACACTTTTAGTTCAGCTGCCAGTTTGTTCTCATACTCTATCTTTGCCTCTCTTATTTTTTGCTTCCCGTCTGAATATTCTGTATTCAGTTTTGTTGCCATTAATATTATCAACCTGACATATGCCCTTTTTCAGCTTCAGCTTACTCTCAATTTCTTGTATCTAGGGAGCTCTGGTTTTGCTTGTCCTACCTTTCCCCTCGTGAAAATGTACCTCGACTCTTCCCGAAGCATCTCCTCTTTAAAGGCTACTCATTTTTCAATTACAGTTTTGCCGAGCAATCCTTGATTCTATTGACCTGGGCTAGGCCGGTTTCAACCTGCTGAGATTGGCCTGAAGTTAGCCAGTTTTACTGTAGATTGCTGCTTGTCCTTTTCTATAACTAATCTAAACCTTATGATATAATGATCACTGCCCCCTAAATGTTCCCGTACTGACCCACGATCCACCTCATTCCCCAGAATCAAAACCCGCAATGCCTCCTTTCTCATAGGACTGGAAGGATACTGATCAAGAAAGTTCTGCTGAGAGCTTCTGGGCCTTTTGGCTAAGATGAGCGTGAGGTCACGTGTAATGCCTGGATATGTCTGTCTTGTGGGGACCATGAATTGGATTCAATTTGAATTTGAATTGGTTTTTGGAGCAGGCAGGGAGCTGGATTAGGCGTTTGCCCCCTGTCCACACTCTGAGCCCTGGCTTTGTAACTCTGATAAAGTAATTTTTAAAAAAAGATCTTGCTTCAGAAATTCATCCTCCTCTTTGTCCTTTACACTATTGGTGTGCCAGTCTATATCAGGATAACTGAAGACCCCATCATTGGGGCTGGTTGAGCACAGGGCTAAATCGCTGGCTTTGAAAGCAGACCAAGGCAGGCCAGCAGCACGGTTCAATTCCTGTACCAGCCTCCCCGAACAGGCGCCAGAATGTGGCGACTAGGGGCTTTTCACAGTAGCTTCATTTGAAGCCTACTCGTGACAATAAGCGATTTTCATTTCATTTTTTTCATTTCATTGCTACCCGATAGCTCCTGAACCTCTCTGTAATTTCCCTGCAACTTTTCTCCTCTATATCTTTGCCAATATTTGGTGCCCTGTAGAGCAGTGTTGATCAATATACTGTCATTTACCACATCAATTGGCCACAGGCAAATGTTAAATTGATGTGGTTCGTTTTGAGAGCGACACAACACTGAGCCGTGTTAAAGTTGCAGTGGTGAGGATGGGTGCCACTCACTAGACCACTACCTGTCATGAGCCCCTGATTGGACAAGGAAAAATGAACCAGGTAGCTGTTAGATAGGAGTCACATATTGGTCAGAACATGACTGTGTTTATCAGAATATAGTTCCGTTGTCAGGTTTCCAGCGACATGGAAGCTGAAGGGGTACTTGCCCAATGAAACAAGCTGCAGGGTGATCATCTTTTGAAACATTCTACCCACACAGCTTGCAGCTTCCTGTTGCATCAAGGTGACAAAGTTGCTACTCAAGTCTTGCAGCTTAGATCTGGAGTTGCTGTAGCACTTCCAGCACGCGTTGGTGTCCAGGGCATATCCTGGACTTCCCACATGGAGCAGGATGTGTATTTTATGGGTTTGAAGGGCCCTACCATGCTTCTATTTATGTAAGTCATAACTAAACAGAAATTAACTGATTAAATAAAGCATTGATTCAGTACTCACCAATCAGCACAGTCCCATGGCTGATGTCATGTTAGGATATTTTCATCTCATTCCCAGATGCTCCGCTTGCTCTGGGATTTGGTTCCTCTGATGTTCTGTGTAGCCACCTCAGTTGGCCAATTCCCGATGTAAATGGAGGGCAGCAAAGGCTGAAGGGAAATTCAGCCAATGCAGGCAGAAACCAGCAGGTGCAAGTTTACTGTGTATTAAACTCTGCAAAAGCCCAGACAGCATCGATACCAGCAACCATCTGCACAATAATGTAGCAGCCATCTACATACTAATGAGAGATCCCCAGGAACAATCGAAACATTTAAGGTAAACAAGGCCAAGCTAGACTCCTCGGTGCCAGCAGGAGCCAACACAAAAGTGGTTAACGGTCACCTAAAGACCACCCATCGATCAGGGAACCGCTCCAGTATTGGAGAAATCGAACCAAGCGATTGGAACGAAGTCCAATCACTTGAAACCAGGTACGGGGTCCGCCCCGAAAGGCGGGAAGCCCCTGGGGACTATAAAGTAAAGCCCCCAAGTTCAAATCATCCTTCTTGACAGGGTCACTCAGCAACGCGAACCAACCCTTGACAGTGACCTGTCCAGCTGCCGCCAAAGAACGTAAGTCTCAAGTCAACGCTCACTACGAGATAGGCGCTCCTAGCTACCAGTCCATACCAGCTTTTGAATCCCGCAGACTCAGAACCCAAACGAAAGGCCATTTGTTCCCCTGACTTGGTGGGCCAGTCCGAAGCTAAGTATTGACTTGTTAGTGATAGAAATAGCTTAGAAAGTAGAGTTTATGCATGAGTAGATTTGACTGCGTGTAAATAAATGTGCTTTGATTTGAATCTTACTAATTGGTGTACTGAGTTATGGATCATTACTTGAACTTGAACCTCGTGGCGCTATCATAAAGATACCTGGCGGCTCTAGAGTAAAGGTTATAAAACAGGGCCAATTGAACCAACCAAAAGTTAGCAACATCTGTCACCAAACTACTCAACGTCCGCTCTCCTTACCTCCCAGCTCTCTGATTCACCCCAGTTTCAGCCCACCCAGACCAAACTCTTTGAATGCCTTTGCACTGCCTGAGGCACTTATTGCCAGGGGGAACTGACTATCTCACTGCTTTCTTTTTTGTATTTGCAGTTAATTGAGGAGCTAAAGATTTCTGCCTGCCCGGGGAGCTGATGAAACATCACCAAACAGGGAATAAAATTGGAATCCAATGGTTTAACTGATGCAACTTTCAGTAAGCTGCCCCTCCTGAGCCGTCACAGGTTTCACCCTCGTGCGCCTGGACTCAAACCTTCCATCCCACAGCCAGTTACACCTTTTGGGAGCTAAATCAAATTACCAGCTATTTTGAAATATCCGTTCCCCCCCCCCCCCCCTGACACCTGAACCCCAGCAACCCAAAGAACAGGAAATGTAAATCTGCATGTGTATAGATTTTTCCAATTAAGGGGCAATTTAGCGTGGCCAATCCACCTACCCTGCGCATCTTTGGGTTGTGGGGGTGAAACCCACGCAGACACGGGGAGAATGTGCAAACTCCAGTGACCCAGGGCCGGGGCCGGGAGGTGGCAGTGCTAACCACTGTCGCCCGTCTGACTAGATTATAATCTTAACTACCAGCACCTCCCGACTCAGAAACAAGTATGTTACGAACATAACCACTCTGGCAATGTTCAAATCTTGGTCATGCAACAACGCGGTCAATACCAGAGTCATTCTGCATTAGTCATGGGCAACTTTCATTTTCATATAGATTGGGTTAATCAAATTGGAAATGGCAGCCAAGAGAATGAACTTTAGAGGGCCTTCGGGATGGTTATTTGATGAAATATGTTACGGAGTGTTGACCTGTGTCTGGAAGCAGGTCCCACGTGCTTGTCAGTGCTATTGAGTAACAACCCCGAGACAGAGATTTCAGTTTGAACAATCACAATGTTCTAAAAGCAACTTACTAACGAAATACTGCAATTACATACACTAAACTATTCTAATGTGTACGCGTGACTGGAATATGTATATGTGTGTGTGTGATATATATGCGTGTGTGATATATAAATATGTGTGTAATATTTATATTTGTGTGTGTGTGTGTGAGTGTAATATATATGTGTGTGATATATATATATATATATATGTGTGAGTGTAATATATATGTGTTTGGGTGGGGGGCAGCACCATCAGGAGTGGGATATTGTATAACACATTAAACACCTTTCCGCACAAGCATTATGATGCCTCTGTCACTTCCTTCCGCAATGCAGGCTGACCCTTGACCCTTTGCCCATCGCTCCAGGCACCCCCCCCCCCCCCCACACTCCCCCTATCCCCTTGATACTCACCCACCCTCCGGCCGTGGACGTGTCCCCGGAGCTGTGCCCCATCCCCTGGGTGTTTGGATGTTGGTTGCTGAGTGTGTGGTGTTGCCTCCCGCAGTGTCCAGGGATCAAGGTGTGATTGGGATGCTGGGCAATGACTCCCACATTCTACATGACCCACAGGAATCCACTTGGGATGTGTGAAGTGCGCACCTAACCACGATTGCCAATTCCCTATCAGCGATAGCCTTCAGCCGCACGGCCAGAGGCCTCGGCAGTCGATGGAGGGTATGGGTGGTCGGTGGGGCAGACGGAGCGTCAAACTTAAAGACGGGAGTTCTGAAGGTACGGGGGTGGAATAGGCCAAAGTGGAAGGTCATATAGGCTAGTCAGTAGGCCAATGAGCAATGGCAGATATTTAGGCAGATAGTTCATGACCCCCGGCTAAATGCACCCCAATGAGGAGGGAAGTCTCTCAGGGGAGGGAGGACTGACCATGGATAACCAAGGAAGCTAAAGAGGGGATTAAGTTGAAAGTGGAAACATAGAAGATGACAAAAGTTAGTGATGAGCCTGAAGAGTGGGATAGATTGAGAATGCAGCAAAGGTGGACCAAACAAACTCAGGAAGGAGAAAATAAACTAGAGGACAGGCTATTGAGAAACAATAAGAGCATTTTTAAGTTCATTAAAAGGAAGAGAGAAGTAAAGGCAAGCATTGGTCCCTTGGAGAATGAACCTTGGGAAGTAATTATGGGAACAAAGAAATGACAGGGGAGTTAAATAGATATTTTGCATCGATTTTTACTGTAGAGGATATTACAACCATCCCAAAAATAGTACAAAATACTGGGGAGGAATTAAATACCGTCACCATCGCAGAGAATTAGGGCACGATTTAGTGGCCTCGCCACGTCCGACTTGGTGGCGCGATGATGCTGAATCTCGCTAGAGGCCTTTTGAGAGATTCGCAAGGCTCGAGACATCTCGTGAAATTCAATCAAACCTTGCAACACGTGGTAAACTGGATCTCCCCCTCACTGGACGAGAGCCAGATCAGCATATTTAAATTAGCCACTCTCCCTGCGCCCGGGACCTAGCAGCCTTCCCAGCGAGGCCTCGACCAGGTGCCGTTGACTACTGATCCCCACAAATGTGGACCAGACGTAACGGCACCTAGGAGGTTTCTCGGGCTGTTGGAGACACCTGGGTGGTCGAGGACAGGGCAAGGTGGCACCATGGCTCGCTGGCATCCAGGCACCTGGGCACTGCCAAGGTACCTGGGTGGCACTGTCAGGCTGACAGTGTGGCAGTGCCAGGGTGCAGTGACAGGCTGGCTATGCCGGGGGGCCACGGTGGCACTGCCAAGGGTCAAGGCCTGAGGGAGCTATGTCCATGAAAGGGGGGATGAAGGGTGTCTGAAAAGTGGGCGGGGGGATGAAGGGTGGAATCCTGAAAGGGGGGCCGAAATGGGAGAGGGGGACACCTGAAAAGGGGGGCACCCCTCAGCAACTCCAGAGTGAGGTGTCCTCATTTGGGGTTGGATGTGGGGCAATGTCCATGGGGTTGACATTGGCCATGGGTGGATGTTGCAGGGGACCTTTAAGCTCTCTTGGAGATCAAAATGACGTCCCGATCTCTGAGGAGCTTGTCTCGCCGGCGAGTTCAGCCCCCCACCCTGCTGAACAAATGTGGGCTGGGCCAGGGGGGAACTCCCAAAGCCCCAAAACATGGCTACGTGTGGGTGAATACCCTGAGGATCTCACCCAAAACACCGGTGGGGAGCACCTCCCAAACCTGCGTACAATGACACTTAGTAGTGTTTCGGTTGAATTGCGCCCATGGTTTTAGGCAAACTAATGGAGTTAAACAAAAACAGGAAATACTGGACAATCTCAGCAGGTCTGACAGCATCTGTGGAGAGAGAAGGGAGCTAACGTTTCGAGTCTGGGTGACTGTTCGGTGTTAAAGGCCGACACGTCCCCCGGATCTGATGGTTTTCACCCCAGGACCTTAAAAGAGGTAGCTGTAGATGGGTACCCATTGTCAAAAAAACGTTCGGATTTTGAAATTATGACAAAGGACTGGAAAACTGCCAATGTGGTAACCACTGTTGAAAAAAGAACGGAGGCAAAATGTAGGAAACTACAGGCCAGTTAGTTTAACTCCGGATATTGGAAAAATTGGAAAATGGAATTCAGTGTGGGAAAATGTGAGATTGTTCATTTTGGTACAAAGAGTGAGAAGGCGTATTACTATTTACATGGAGAGAGGTGCAGAAAGCTGTAGCTGGGTTCCTTGTTCATGAAGCCCAGAAAGCTTGCATACAGATGTAGAAGGTATTAGGGAAGGTAAATGGAATGGTGGCTTTTATTCCAAGGGGACTGGCGTATAAAAGTAAAGCGGTATTGCTGCAACTGCACAGGGTACTAGTGAGGCCACATTTAGAATACTGGGCACAGTTTTGGTCCCCTGATTTAAACAAAGATCTATTATCATTGGAGACAGCACAGAGGAGCTTTACTAGGATGATCCCAGGTATGGAGGGAAGGTTGGACAGATTAGGTCTGTACTCCTCGGGTGAGCGATATGATTGAAACATAGAAGGCTCTCAGGAGTTCAGACAGGGTAAATGCTGGGAGAATGTTCCCGCTCGTGGGAGAGTGTAGAACCAGAGGGCATCATCGCACAATAAAGGGGGTGCTCATTTAAGACGGATTTGAGGGAAAATGTGAATTTTCAAAGGGTGGTGAATCTTAGGAATTCTTTATCCCAGGAAGCAGTGGAGGACGAGTCTTTGAGCATTTTCCGAGATGGGATCGATAGGTCTTTAATCAATGGGGGAATTATGGATTCCAGAGATAAGGCAGGAAAGTGGACTTAATGCATGTTAAATCAGCCATGATCTTGTTAAATGGCAGAGCAGGCTCGAGGGGCAGAATGGCCTCCTTCTGGTCATCCTGGCACAACATCCTGGTGCTGCATGTGAAGGTATCTATCAGGACCCAATTCAGAAAATGTAGAGATTAAAAAGAACTATGATCATATTTTTCAATCATTTTGATTTATTTTTGTCAAATGTGTTTGTGTCAGTTGTGAGAGACAACACCAGTGCCGGGATTGTTTAATTATATCATCTTGTAAATCCAGAGAACTTTGTACACGTAAGTACTCTTCAGTAGGTGAGCAATGTGTGAATCCTTGGTGCTTTAACAACTAATTTAAAACCTTAAGCTTTACTCAGCTGTTGGTTTTGGGAGCCTCCTGTTAATCAGCCTTTTTTAAGCAGAGGAGAGCTATAAAGTGTGATAAACAGTCTGGGGTCGGACAGTCTGTTGCTCTGTTGGCCGCTTCTCTTTGTATTTCAGGTGGGCAGACGCTCAACACATTTCACACAGCTCCACTGCCCTCGTTAAATGGTACTGTGCGAATTATTAAAATGTGCACAGCCTGGATTCCATTTACATTTTCACTTGCGACTCTCAAGTTTGATTTGAATCACAACTCTTGTCAGACAACCTCAGAGTGACATCAGGAGAGGTCCTGGCAACCTGATTCAGATAATCCCTCACCCCCCCACTCCTTGGCTAATGGAATAACTAATATCACGAGTCAGATATCCCTGACAAAAATAAACAAACATTTAAGAGATAATTGTTCTTGATGTCATAGTCATTGGGCGCGATTCAACTAAATGGGAACAAAGTTCCATAGCCATAGCTCGAGGACCGAGAAACCCATGGCTGTACAACGCAACCGGTGTTGTATAAGAGGCCCCAGCGGCGAACACTCGGCCGAGGCTGCGAATAGCCCCGTTTTCTACAGCAATGCGACCCCCAGCCCCCAAGCCCCAGTGCACTATGGGAGGGTCCCCATTTCCCCCCAACACCCACGCAGGCCACCCCCAGCCCAATCATCAGCACACAGAAAATATCAGCTTGGCACCCTGGCAGTGCCAGGTGGCAGAGTCAGGATGGCACTGCCAGGGTGTTTAGGTGTCATCAGCAGTGCCAGGGTACCCACCCTGCCCAAAGGGCATGCAGCTGGTGGCCTCCAATTCCCTGGGAGACCCCCATGAGTGCCGTTTTGTCTGGTCTCTGCTTGTGGGGACCCGTGCTGAATGGTGCTCACCCGAGGTCTCCGAGGTGAAGGGGATCGATCCCACGCCTCGGATAACTCTGGGATCTGCACATTAAAGTGCGACTAGCTGTCTCGCTCTAATATGCAGACTTGCTGAAAAGTGATCCCGCCCACAATGGGCGGGATTTACAATGTCTCGCGCGATTGTGTTAGATCCCGAAGGCGTTGCGAGCCGTGTAGATCCCGGGAGCGTGGTCTCCCGGCATTTATTGGCCATGCTGCACCACGGCGAGCTGGTACTGAGGCTCAGTGTGGCCGCTGCATTGTGCCGGAGGGTTTTACAGCACAGCGAGAGGCCCAGCGCCTCTGAGCGGCCCCAAACACCGATTTACTCTCATCCCATTTTCCAGCCCTCGGTCTGCAGCCTTGCAGCGCCGTTTCACGTGCTCATCTCAATACTTCTTAAATGGTGTGAGGCTTCCCGCCGCTACCACCCTTTCAGGCAGCGAGTCCCGATCCCCACCACCCGCTGGGGGGAAAAGCTGTTCCTCAAACCCCTCGAAATCCCCTGCCCCTGACCTTAAATCGCTCCACAATGGGAAAGTGTTCTTCCGAAGTACCCTATCTATGTCCTTCGTAAGTTTGTACACCTTAATATCCAAAGTACTTGGACCAACTCTTTGCTCATTTCATAACACGAGGTCCATTGATAGAAATGATGCGCAATCAATGACTCGCAATGTGACTGAGAGTGTGGAGGAGGCAGGGTCACTGGGATAGAGTGACTGAGAGTGCAGAGGAAGCAGGGTCACTGGGATAGAGTGACTGAGAGTGCGGAGGAGGCAGGGTCACTGGGATAGAGTGACTGAGAGTGCGGAGGAGGCAGGGTCACTGGGATAGAGTGACTGAGAGTGCCGAGGAGGCAGGGTCACTGGGATAGAGTGACTGAGAGTGCAGAGGAAGCAGGGTCACTGGGATAGAGTGACTGAGAGTGTGGAGGAGGCAGGGTCACTGGGATAGAGTGAGAGTGCGGAGGAGGCAGGGTCACTGGGATAGAGTGACTGAGAGTGTGGAGGAGACAGGGTCACTGCGATAGAGTGACTGAGAGTGCGGAGAAGGCAGGGTCACTGGGATAGAGTGACTGAGAGTGCGGAGGAGGCAGGGTCATTGGGATAGAGTGACTGAGAGTGCGGAGAAGGCAGGGTCACTGGGATAGAGTGACTGAGAGTGCGGAGGAGGCAGGGTCACTGGGATAGAGTGACTGAGAGTGCGGAGGAGGCAGGGTCACTGGGATAGAGTGACTGAGAGTGCCGAGGAGGCAGGGTCACTGGGATAGAGTGACTGAGAGTGCAGAGGAAGCAGGGTCACTGGGATAGAGTGACTGAGAGTGTGGAGGAGGCAGGGTCACTGGGATAGAGTGAGAGTGCGGAGGAGGCAGGGTCACTGGGATAGAGTGACTGAGAGTGTGGAGGAGACAGGGTCACTGCGATAGAGTGACTGAGAGTGCGGAGAAGGCAGGGTCACTGGGATAGAGTGACTGAGAGTGCGGAGGAGGCAGGGTCATTGGGATAGAGTGACTGAGAGTGCGGAGAAGGCAGGGTCACTGGGATAGAGTGACTGAGAGTGCGGAGGAGGCAGGGTCACTGGGATAGACTGACTGAGAGTGTGGAGGAGGCAGGGTCACTGGGATAGAGTGACTGAGAGTGCGGAGGAGGCAGGGTCACTGGGATAGAGTGAGAGTGCGGAGGAGGCAGGGTCACTGGGATAGAGTGACTGAGAGTGCAGAGGAAGCAGGGTCACTGGGATAGAGTGACTGAGAGTGCGGAGGAGGCAGGGTCACTGGGATAGAGTGACTGAGAGTGCGGAGGAGGCAGGGTCACTGGGATAGAGTGAGAGTGCCGAGGAGGCAGGGTCACTGGGATAGAGTGACTGAGAGTGTGGAGGAGACAGGGTCACTGCGATAGAGTGACTGAGAGTGCGGAGAAGGCAGGGTCACTGGGATAGAGTGACTGAGAGTGCGGAGGAGGCAGGGTCACTGGGATAGAGTGACTGAGAGTGCGGAGGAGGCAGGGTCACTGGGATAGACTGACTGAGAGTGTGGAGGAGGCAGGGTCACTGGGATAGAGTGACTGAGAGTGCGGAGGAGGCAGGGTCACTGGGATAGAGTGAGAGTGCGGAGGAGGCAGGGTCACTGGGATAGAGTGAGAGTGCGGAGGAGGCAGGGTCACTGGGATAGAGTGACTGGGAGTGCGGAGGAGGCAGGGTCACTGGGATAGAGTGAGAGTGCGGAGGAGGCAGGGTCACTGGGATAGAGTGACTGAGAGTGCGGAGGAGGCAGGGTCACTGGGATAGAGTGACTGAGAGTGCGGAGGAGGCAGGGTCACTGGGATAGAGTGACTGAGAGTGCGGAGGAGGCAGGGTCACTGGGATAGAGTGAGAGTGCGGAGGAGGCAGGGTCACTGGGATAGAGTGACTGGGAGTGCGGAGGAGGCAGGGTCACTGGGATAGAGTGACTGAGAGTGAGGAGGAGGCAGGGTCACTGGGATAGAGTGACTGAGAGTGAGGAGGAGGCAGGGTCACTTGGATAGAGTGACTGAGATTGTGGAGGAGGCAGGGTCACTGTGATAGAGTGACTGAGAGTGTGGAGGAGGCAGGGTCACTGGGATAGAGTGAGAGTGCGGAGGAGGCAGGATCACTGAGATAGAGAGTGAGAGTGCGGAGGAGGCAGGGTCACTGGGATAGAGTGACTGAGAGTGTGGAGGAGGCAGGGTCACTGGGATAGAGTGACAGTGCGGAGGACGCAGGGTCACTGGGATAGAGTGACTGAGAGTGAGGAGGATGCAGGGTCACTGGGATAGAGTGAGTGAGAGTGTGGAGGAGGCAGGGTCACTGGGATAGAGTGAGTGAGAGTGTGGAGGAGGCAGGGTCACTGGGATAGAGTGAGAGTGCGGAGGACGCAGGGTCACTGGGATAGAGTGACTGAGAGTGTGGAGGAGGCAGGGTCACTGGGATAGAGTGAGTGAGAGTGTGGAGGAGGCAGGGTCACTGGGATAGAGTGAGAGTGCGGAGGAGACAGGGTCACTGGGATACAGTGAGAGTGCGGAGGAGGCAGGGTCACTGGGATAGAGTGAGAGTGCGGAGGAGGCAGGGTCACTGGGATAGAGTGACTGGGAGTGTGGAGGAGGCAGGGTCACTGGGATAGAGTGAGAGTGCGGAGGAGGCAGGGTCACTGGGATAGAGTGAGAGTGCGGAGGAGGCAGGGTCACTGGGATAGAGTGACTGAGAGTGTGGAGGAGGCAGGGTCACTGGGATAGAGTGAGAGTGCGGAGGAGGCAGGGTCACTGGGATAGAGTGACTGGGAGTGCGGAGGAGGCAGGGTCACTGGGATAGAGTGAGAGTGCGGAGGAGGCAGGGTCACTGGGATAGAGTGACAGAGAGTGCGGAGGAGGCAGGGTCACTGGGATAGAGTGAGAGTGCGGATGAGGCAGGGTCACTGGGATAGAGTGACTGGGAGTGCGGTGGAGGCTGGGTCACTGGGATAGAGTGACTGAGAGTGAGGAGGAGGCAGGGTCACTGGGTTAGAGTGACTGATAGTGAGGAGGAGGCAGGGTCACTGGGATTGAGTGACTGAGAGTGCGTAGGAGGCAGGGTCACTGGGATAGAGTGACTGAGAGTGCGGAGGAGGCAGGGTCACTGGGATAGAGTGACTGAGAGTGAGGAGGAGGCAGGGTCACAGGGATATAGTGACTGAGAGTGCGGAGGTGGAAGGGTCACTGGGATAGAGTGAGAGTGCGGAGAAGGCAGGGTCACTGGGATAGAGTGACTGGGAGTGCGGAGGAGGCAGGGTCACTGGGATAGAGTGAGAGTGCGGAGGAGGCCGGGTCACTGGGATAGAGTGATTGAGTGTGTGGAGGAGGCAGGGTCACTGGGATAGAGTGACTGAGAGTGTAGAGTTGGCAGGGTCACTGGGATAGAGTGACTGAGAGTGTGGAGGAGGCAGGGTCACTGGGATAGAGTGACTGAGAGTGCGGAGGAGGCAGGGTCACTGGGATAGAGTGAGAGTGCGGAGGAGGCAGGGTCACTGGGATAGAGTGACTGAGAGTGCGGAGGAGGCAGGGTCACTGGGATAGAGTGAGAGTGCGGAGGAGGCCGGGTGACTGGGATAGAGTGACTGAGAGTGTGGAGGAGGCAGGGTCACTGGGATAGAGTGACTGACAGTGTGGAGGAGGCAGGGTCACTGGGATAGAGTGACTTAGAGTGTGGAGGAGGCAGGGTCACTGGGATAGAGTGACTGAGAGTGCGGAGGAGGCCGGGTCACTGGGATAGAGTGACTGAGAGTGCGGAGGAGGCAGGGTCACTGGGATAGAGTGACTGAGAGTGCGGAGGAGGCAGGGTCACTGGGATAGGGTGACTGAGAGTGCGGAGGAGTCAGGGTCACTGGGACAGAGTGACTGAGAGTGCGGAGGAGGCAGGGTCACTGGGATAGAGTGACTGAGAGTGTGGAGGAGGCAGGGTCACTGGGATAGAGTGACTGAGAGTGCGGAGGAGGCAGGGTCACTGGGATAGAGTGAGAGTGCGTAGGAGGCAGTGTCACTGGGATAGAGTGACTGAGAGTGCGGAGGAGGCAGGGTCACTGGGATAGGGTGACTGAGAGTGCGGAGGAGTCAGGGTCACTGGGACAGAGTGACTGAGAGTGCGGAGGAGGTAGGGTCACTGGGATAGAGTGACTGAGAGTGTGAAGGAGGCAGGGACAGTGGGATAGAGTGAGAGTGCGGAGGAGGCATGGTCACTGGGATAGAGTGACTGAGAGTGCGGAGGAGGCAGGGTCACTGAGATAGAGTGACTGAGAGTGCGGAGGAGGCAGGGTCACTGGGATAGAGTGACTGAGAGTGCGGAGGAGGCAGGGTCACTGGGATAGAGTGACTGAGAGTGTGGAGGAGGTAGGGTCACTGGGATAGAGTGACTGAGAGTGCGGAGGAGGCAGGGTCACTGTGATAGAGTGAGAGTGCGGAGGAGGCAGGATCACAGGGATGGAGTGACTGAGAGTGTGGAGGAGGCAGGGTCACTGGGATAGAGTGACTGAGAGTGTGCAGGAGGCAGGGTCACTGGGATAGAGTGAGAGTGCGGAGGAGGCAGGATCACTGAGATAGAGTGACTGAGAGTGCGGAGGAGGCAGGGTCACTGGGATAGAGTGAGAGTGCGGAGGAGGCAGGGTCACTGGGATAGAGTGACTGAGGGTTTGGAGGAGGCAGGGACAGTGGGATAGAGTGACTGAGAGTGCGGAGGAGGCAGGGTCACTGGGATAGAGTGAGAGTGTGGAGGAGGCAGGGTCACTGGGATAGAGTGAGAGTGCGGAGGAGGCAGGGTCACTGGGATAGAGTGACTGAGAGTGCGGAGGAGGCAGAGTCACTGGGATAGAGTGAGAGTGCGGAGGAGGCAGGGTCACTGGGATAGAGTGACTGAGGGTTTGGAGGAGGCAGGGACAGTGGGATAGAGTGACTGAGAGTGCGGAAGAGGCAGGGTCACTGGTATAGAGAGACTGAGAGTGCGGAGGAGGCAGAGTCACTGTGATAGAGTGACTGAGAGTGTGGCGGAGGCAGGGTCACTGGGATAGAGTGAGAGTGCGGAGGAGGCAGGATCACTGAGATAGAGAGTGAGTGTGCGGAGGAGGCAGGGTCACTGGGATAGAGTGAGAGTGCGGAGGAGGCAGGGTCACTGGGATAGAGTGAGAGTGCGTAGGCGGCAGGGTCACTGGGATAGAGTGACTGAGAGTGCGGAGGAGGCAGGGTCACTGGGATAGAGTGACTGAGAGTGTGGAGGAGGCAGGGTCACTGGGATAGAGTGAGAGTGCGGAGGAGGCAGGGTCACTGGGATAGAGTGACTGAGAGTGAGGAGGAGGCAGGGTCACTGGGATAGAGTGACTGAGAGTGTGGAGGAGGCAGGGTCACTGGGATAGAGTGAGAGTGCGCAGGAGGCAGGGTCACTGGGATAGAGTGACTGAGAGTGCGGAGGAGGCAGGGTCACTGGGATAGAGCGACTGAGAGTGCGGAGGAGGCAGGGTCACTGTGATAGAGTGACTGAGAGTGTGCAGGAGGCAGGGTTACTGGGATAGAGTGAGAGTGCGGAGGAGGCAGGATCACTGAGATAGAGTGACTGAGAGTGTGGAGGAGGCAGGGTCACTGGGATAGAGTGAGAGTGCCGAGGAGGCAGGGTCACTGGGATAGAGTGACTGAGAGTGTGGAGGAGGCAGGGTCACTGGGATAGAGTGAGAGTGCGGAGGAGACAGGGTCACTGGGATAGAGTGAGAGTGCGGAGGAGGCAGGGTCACTGGGATAGAGTGAGAGTGCGGAGGAGGCAGGGTCACTGGGATAGAGTGACTGGGAGTGTGGAGGAGGAAGGGTCACTGGGATAGAGTGAGAGTGCGGAGGAGGCAGGGTCACTGGGATAGAGTGAGAGTGCGGAGGAGGCAGGGTTACTGGGATAGAGTGACTGAGAGTGTGGAGGAGGCAGGGTCACTGGGATAGAGTGAGAGTGCGGAGGAGGCAGGGTCACTGGGATAGAGTGACTGGGAGTGCGGAGGAGGCAGGGTCACTGGGATAGAGTGAGAGTGCGGAGGAGGCAGGGTCACTGGGATAGAGTGACAGAGAGTGCGGAGGAGGCAGGGTCACTGGGATAGAGTGACTGAGAGTGCGGAGGAGGCAGGGTCACTGGGATAGGGTGACTGAGAGTGCGGAGGAGTCAGGGTCACTGGGACAGAGTGACTGAGAGTGCGGAGGAGGCAGGGTCACTGGGATAGAGTGACTGAGAGTGTGGAGGAGGCAGGGTCACTGGGATAGAGTGACTGAGAGTGCGTAGGAGGCAGGGTCACTGGGATAGAGTGAGAGTGCGTAGGAGGCAGTGTCACTGGGATAGAGTGACTGAGAGTGCGGAGGAGGCAGGGTCACTGGGATAGGGTGACTGAGAGTGCGGAGGAGTCAGGGTCACTGGGACAGAGTGACTGAGAGTGCGGAGGAGGTCGGGTCACTGGGATAGAGTGACTGAGAGTGTGAAGGAGGCAGGGACAGTGGGATAGAGTGAGAGTGCGGAGGAGGCATGGTCACTGGGATAGAGTGACTGAGAGTGCGGAGGAGGCAGGGTCACTGAGATAGAGTGACTGAGAGTGCGGAGGAGGCAGGGTCACTGGGATAGAGTGACTGAGAGTGCGGAGGAGGCAGGGTCACTGGGATAGAGTGACTGAGAGTGTGGAGGAGGCAGGGTCACTGGGATAGAGTGACTGAGAGTGCGGAGGAGGCAGGGTCACTGTGATAGAGTGAGAGTGCGGAGGAGGCAGGATCACAGGGATGGAGTGACTGAGAGTGTGGAGGAGGCAGGGTCACTGGGATAGAGTGACTGAGAGTGTGCAGGAGGCAGGGTCACTGGGATAGAGTGAGAGTGCGGAGGAGGCAGGATCACTGAGATAGAGTGACTGAGAGTGCGGAGGAGGCAGGGTCACTGGGATAGAGTGAGAGTGCGGAGGAGGCAGGGTCACTGGGATAGAGTGACTGAGGGTTTGGAGGAGGCAGGGACAGTGGGATAGAGTGACTGAGAGTGCGGAGGAGGCAGGGTCACTGGGATAGAGTGAGAGTGTGGAGGAGGCAGGGTCACTGGGATAGAGTGAGAGTGCGGAGGAGGCAGGGTCACTGGGATAGAGTGACTGAGGGTTTGGAGGAGGCAGGGACAGTGGGATAGAGTGACTGAGAGTGCGGAAGAGGCAGGGTCACTGGTATAGAGAGACTGAGAGTGCGGAGGAGGCAGAGTCACTGTGATAGAGTGACTGAGAGTGTGGCGGAGGCAGGGTCACTGGGATAGAGTGAGAGTGCGGAGGAGGCAGGATCACTGAGATAGAGAGTGAGTGTGCGGAGGAGGGAGGGTCACTGGGATAGAGTGGGAGTGCGGAGGAGGCAGGGTCACTGGGATAGAGTGAGAGTGCGTAGGCGGCAGGGTCACTGGGATAGAGTGACTGAGAGTGCGGAGGAGGCAGGGTCACTGGGATAGAGTGACTGAGAGTGTGGAGGAGGCAGGGTCACTGGGATAGAGTGAGAGTGCGGAGGAGGCAGGGTCACTGGGATAGAGTGACTGAGAGTGAGGAGGAGGCAGGGTCACTGGGATAGGGTGACTGAGAGTGCGGAGGAGTCAGGGTCACTGGGACAGAGTGACTGAGAGTGCGGAGGAGGTAGGGTCACTGGGATAGAGTGACTGAGAGTGTGAAGGAGGCAGGGACAGTGGGATAGAGTGAGAGTGCGGAGGAGGCATGGTCACTGGGATAGAGTGACTGAGAGTGCGGAGGAGGCAGGGTCACTGAGATAGAGTGACTGAGAGTGCGGAGGAGGCAGGGTCACTGGGATAGAGTGACTGAGAGTGCGGAGGAGGCAGGGTCACTGGGATAGAGTGACTGAGAGTGTGGAGGAGGTAGGGTCACTGGGATAGAGTGACTGAGAGTGCGGAGGAGGCAGGGTCACTGTGATAGAGTGAGAGTGCGGAGGAGGCAGGATCACAGGGATGGAGTGACTGAGAGTGTGGAGGAGGCAGGGTCACTGGGATAGAGTGACTGAGAGTGTGCAGGAGGCAGGGTCACTGGGATAGAGTGAGAGTGCGGAGGAGGCAGGATCACTGAGATAGAGTGACTGAGAGTGCGGAGGAGGCAGGGTCACTGGGATAGAGTGAGAGTGCGGAGGAGGCAGGGTCACTGGGATAGAGTGACTGAGGGTTTGGAGGAGGCAGGGACAGTGGGATAGAGTGACTGAGAGTGCGGAGGAGGCAGGGTCACTGGGATAGAGTGAGAGTGTGGAGGAGGCAGGGTCACTGGGATAGAGTGAGAGTGCGGAGGAGGCAGGGTCACTGGGATAGAGTGACTGAGAGTGCGGAGGAGGCAGAGTCACTGGGATAGAGTGAGAGTGCGGAGGAGGCAGGGTCACTGGGATAGAGTGACTGAGGGTTTGGAGGAGGCAGGGACAGTGGGATAGAGTGACTGAGAGTGCGGAAGAGGCAGGGTCACTGGTATAGAGAGACTGAGAGTGCGGAGGAGGCAGAGTCACTGTGATAGAGTGACTGAGAGTGTGGCGGAGGCAGGGTCACTGGGATAGAGTGAGAGTGCGGAGGAGGCAGGATCACTGAGATAGAGAGTGAGTGTGCGGAGGAGGCAGGGTCACTGGGATAGAGTGAGAGTGCGGAGGAGGCAGGGTCACTGGGATAGAGTGAGAGTGCGTAGGCGGCAGGGTCACTGGGATAGAGTGACTGAGAGTGCGGAGGAGGCAGGGTCACTGGGATAGAGTGACTGAGAGTGTGGAGGAGGCAGGGTCACTGGGATAGAGTGAGAGTGCGGAGGAGGCAGGGTCACTGGGATAGAGTGACTGAGAGTGAGGAGGAGGCAGGGTCACTGGGATAGAGTGACTGAGAGTGTGGAGGAGGCAGGGTCACTGGGATAGAGTGAGAGTGCGCAGGAGGCAGGGTCACTGGGATAGAGTGACTGAGAGTGCGGAGGAGGCAGGGTCACTGGGATAGAGCGACTGAGAGTGCGGAGGAGGCAGGGTCACTGTGATAGAGTGACTGAGAGTGTGCAGGAGGCAGGGTTACTGGGATAGAGTGAGAGTGCGGAGGAGGCAGGATCACTGAGATAGAGTGACTGAGAGTGTGGAGGAGGCAGGGTCACTGGGATAGAGTGAGAGTGCCGAGGAGGCAGGGTCACTGGGATAGAGTGACTGAGAGTGTGGAGGAGGCAGGGTCACTGGGATAGAGTGAGAGTGCGGAGGAGACAGGGTCACTGGGATAGAGTGAGAGTGCGGAGGAGGCAGGGTCACTGGGATAGAGTGAGAGTGCGGAGGAGGCAGGGTCACTGGGATAGAGTGACTGGGAGTGTGGAGGAGGAAGGGTCACTGGGATAGAGTGAGAGTGCGGAGGAGGCAGGGTCACTGGGATAGAGTGAGAGTGCGGAGGAGGCAGGGTTACTGGGATAGAGTGACTGAGAGTGTGGAGGAGGCAGGGTCACTGGGATAGAGTGAGAGTGCGGAGGAGGCAGGGTCACTGGGATAGAGTGACTGGGAGTGCGGAGGAGGCAGGGTCACTGGGATAGAGTGAGAGTGCGGAGGAGGCAGGGTCACTGGGATAGAGTGACAGAGAGTGCGGAGGAGGCAGGGTCACTGGGATAGAGTGACTGAGAGTGCGGAGGAGGCAGGGTCACTGGGATAGGGTGACTGAGAGTGCGGAGGAGTCAGGGTCACTGGGACAGAGTGACTGAGAGTGCGGAGGAGGCAGGGTCACTGGGATAGAGTGACTGAGAGTGTGGAGGAGGCAGGGTCACTGGGATAGAGTGACTGAGAGTGCGGAGGAGGCAGGGTCACTGGGATAGAGTGAGAGTGCGTAGGAGGCAGTGTCACTGGGATAGAGTGACTGAGAGTGCGGAGGAGGCAGGGTCACTGGGATAGGGTGACTGAGAGTGCGGAGGAGTCAGGGTCACTGGGACAGAGTGACTGAGAGTGCGGAGGAGGTCGGGTCACTGGGATAGAGTGACTGAGAGTGTGAAGGAGGCAGGGACAGTGGGATAGAGTGAGAGTGCGGAGGAGGCATGGTCACTGGGATAGAGTGACTGAGAGTGCGGAGGAGGCAGGGTCACTGAGATAGAGTGACTGAGAGTGCGGAGGAGGCAGGGTCACTGGGATAGAGTGACTGAGAGTGCGGAGGAGGCAGGGTCACTGGGATAGAGTGACTGAGAGTGTGGAGGAGGCAGGGTCACTGGGATAGAGTGACTGAGAGTGCGGAGGAGGCAGGGTCACTGTGATAGAGTGAGAGTGCGGAGGAGGCAGGATCACAG
This sequence comes from Scyliorhinus torazame, assembly GCF_047496885.1. Lineage (NCBI taxonomy): Eukaryota > Metazoa > Chordata > Chondrichthyes > Carcharhiniformes > Scyliorhinidae > Scyliorhinus > Scyliorhinus torazame. Next base: position 270,460,814 of record NC_092715.1, on the reverse strand, counting down.
GGATGGAGTGACTGAGAGTGTGGAGGAGGCAGGGTCACTGGGATAGAGTGACTGAGAGTGTGCAGGAGGCAGGGTCACTGGGATAGAGTGAGAGTGCGGAGGAGGCAGGATCACTGAGATAGAGTGACTGAGAGTGCGGAGGAGGCAGGGTCACTGGGATAGAGTGAGAGTGCGGAGGAGGCAGGGTCACTGGGATAGAGTGACTGAGGGTTTGGAGGAGGCAGGGACAGTGGGATAGAGTGACTGAGAGTGCGGAGGAGGCAGGGTCACTGGGATAGAGTGAGAGTGTGGAGGAGGCAGGGTCACTGGGATAGAGTGAGAGTGCGGAGGAGGCAGGGTCACTGGGATAGAGTGACTGAGGGTTTGGAGGAGGCAGGGACAGTGGGATAGAGTGACTGAGAGTGCGGAAGAGGCAGGGTCACTGGTATAGAGAGACTGAGAGTGCGGAGGAGGCAGAGTCACTGTGATAGAGTGACTGAGAGTGTGGCGGAGGCAGGGTCACTGGGATAGAGTGAGAGTGCGGAGGAGGCAGGATCACTGAGATAGAGAGTGAGTGTGCGGAGGAGGGAGGGTCACTGGGATAGAGTGGGAGTGCGGAGGAGGCAGGGTCACTGGGATAGAGTGAGAGTGCGTAGGCGGCAGGGTCACTGGGATAGAGTGACTGAGAGTGCGGAGGAGGCAGGGTCACTGGGATAGAGTGACTGAGAGTGTGGAGGAGGCAGGGTCACTGGGATAGAGTGAGAGTGCGGAGGAGGCAGGGTCACTGGGATAGAGTGACTGAGAGTGAGGAGGAGGCAGGGTCACTGGGATAGAGTGACTGAGAGTGTGGAGGAGGCAGGGTCACTGGGATAGAGTGAGAGTGCGCAGGAGGCAGGGTCACTGGGATAGAGTGACTGAGAGTGCGGAGGAGGCAGGGTCACTGGGATAGAGCGACTGAGAGTGCGGAGGAGGCAGGGTCACTGTGATAGAGTGACTGAGAGTGTGGAGGAGGCAGGGTCACTGGGATAGAGTGAGAGTGCCGAGGAGGCAGGGTCACTGAGATAGAGTGACTGAGAGTGCGGAGGAGGCAGGGTCACTGAGATAGAGTGACTGAGAGTGCGGAGGAGGCAGGGTCACTGGGATAGAGTGACTGAGAGTGCGGAGGAGGCAGGGTCACTGGGATAGAGTGACTGAGAGTGTGGAGGAGGCAGGGTCACTGGGATAGAGTGACTGAGAGTGCGGAGGAGGCAGGGACAGTGGGATAGAGTGAGAGTGTGGAGGAGGCATGGTCACTGGGATAGAGTGACTGAGAGTGCGGAGGAGGCAGGGTCACTGAGATAGAGTGACTGAGAGTGCGGAGGAGGCAGGGTCACTGGGATAGAGTGACTGAGAGTGCGGAGGAGGCAGGGTCACTGTGATAGAGTGAGAGTGCGGAGGAGGCAGGATCACAGGGATGGAGTGACTGAGAGTGTGGAGGAGGCAGGGTCACTGGGATAGAGTGACTGAGAGTGTGGAGGAGGCAGGGTCACTGGGATAGAGTGAGAGTGCGGAGGAGGCAGGATCACTGAGATAGAGCGACTGAGAGTGCGGAGGAGGCAGGGTCACTGGGATAGAGTGAGAGTGCGGAGGAGGCAGGGTCACTGGGATAGAGTGACTGAGGGTTTGTAGGAGGCAGGGACAGTGGGATAGAGTGACTGAGAGTGCGGAGGAGGCAGGGTCACTGGGATAGAGTGAGAGTGTGGAGGAGGCAGGGTCACTGGGATAGAGTGAGAGTGCGGAGGAGGCAGGGTCACTGGGATAGAGTGACTGAGAGTGCGGAGGAGGCAGAGTCACTGGGATAGAGTGAGAGTGCGGAGGAGGCAGGGTCACTGGGATAGAGTGACTGAGGGTTTGGAGGAGGCAGGGACAGTGGGATAGAGTGACTGAGAGTGCGGAAGAGGCAGGGTCACTGGTATAGAGAGACTGAGAGTGCGGAGGAGGCAGAGTCACTGTGATAGAGTGACTGAGAGTGTGGAGGAGGCAGGGTCACTGGGATAGAGTGAGAGTGCGGAGGAGGCAGGATCACTGAGATAGAGAGTGAGTGTGCGGAGGAGGCAGGGTCACTGGGATAGAGTGAGAGTGCGGAGGAGGCACGGTCACTGGGATAGAGTGAGAGTGCGTAGGCGGCAGGGTCACTGGGATAGAGTGACTGAGAGTGCGGAGGAGGCAGGGTCACTGGGATAGAGTGACTGAGAGTGTGGAGGAGGCAGGGTCACTGGGATAGAGTGAGAGTGCGGAGGAGGCAGGGTCACTGGGATAGAGTGACTGAGAGTGAGGAGGAGGCAGGGTCACTGGGATAGAGTGACTGAGAGTGTGGAGGAGGCAGGGTCACTGGGATAGAGTGAGAGTGCGCAGGAGGCAGGGTCACTGGGATAGAGTGACTGAGAGTGCGGAGGAGGCAGGGTCACTGGGATAGAGCGACTGAGAGTGCGGAGGAGGCAGGGTCACTGTGATAGAGTGACTGAGAGTGTGCAGGAGGCAGGGTTACTGGGATAGAGTGAGAGTGCGGAGGAGGCAGGATCACTGAGATAGAGTGACTGAGAGTGTGGAGGAGGCAGGGTCACTGGGATAGAGTGAGAGTGCGGAGGAGGCAGGGTCACTGGGATAGAGTGAGAGTGCGGAGGAGACAGGGTCACTGGGATAGAGTGAGAGTGCGGAGGAGGCAGGGTCACTGGGATAGAGTGACTGAGAGTGTGGAGGAGGCAGGGTCACTGGGATAGAGTGAGAGTGCGGAGGAGGCAGGGTCACTGGGATAGAGTGACTGGGAGTGCGGAGGAGGCAGGGTCACTGGGATAGAGTGAGAGTGCGGATGAGGCAGGGTCACTGGGATAGAGTGACTGGGAGTGCGGTGGAGGCTGGGTCACTGGGATAGAGTGAGAGTGCGGATGAGGCAGGGTCACTGGGATAGAGTGACTGGGAGTGCGGTGGAGGCTGGGTCACTGGGATAGAGTGACTGAGAGTGAGGAGGAGGCAGGGTCACTGGGTTAGAGTGACTGATAGTGAGGAGGAGGCAGGGTCACTGGGATTGAGTGACTGAGAGTGCGTAGGAGGCAGGGTCACTGGGATAGAGTGACTGAGAGTGCGGAGGAGGCAGGGTCACTGGGATAGAGTGACTGAGAGTGAGGAGGAGGCAGGGTCACAGGGATATAGTGACTGAGAGTGCGGAGGTGGAAGGGTCACTGGGATAGAGTGAGAGTGCGGAGAAGGCAGGGTCACTGGGATAGAGTGACTGGGAGTGCGGAGGAGGCAGGGTCACTGGGATAGAGTGAGAGTGCGGAGGAGGCCGGGTCACTGGGATAGAGTGATTGAGAGTGTGGAGGAGGCAGGGTCACTGGGATAGAGTGACTGAGAGTGTAGAGTTGGCAGGGTCACTGGGATAGAGTGACTGAGAGTGTGGAGGAGGCAGGGTCACTGGGATAGAGTGACTGAGAGTGCGGAGGAGGCAGGGTCACTGGGATAGAGTGAGAGTGCGGAGGAGGCAGGGTCACTGGGATAGAGTGACTGAGAGTGCGGAGGAGGCAGGGTCACTGGGATAGAGTGAGAGTGCGGAGGAGGCCGGGTGACTGGGATAGAGTGACTGAGAGTGTGGAGGAGGCAGGGTCACTGGGATAGAGTGACTGACAGTGTGGAGGAGGCAGGGTCACTGGGATAGAGTGACTTAGAGTGTGGAGGAGGCAGGGTCACTGGGATAGAGTGACTGAGAGTGCGGAGGAGGCCGGGTCACTGGGATAGAGTGACTGAGAGTGCGGAGGAGGCAGGGTCACTGGGATAGAGTGACTGAGAGTGCGGAGGAGGCAGGGTCACTGGGATAGGGTGACTGAGAGTGCGGAGGAGTCAGGGTCACTGGGACAGAGTGACTGAGAGTGCGGAGGAGGCAGGGTCACTGGGATAGAGTGACTGAGAGTGTGGAGGAGGCAGGGTCACTGGGATAGAGTGACTGAGAGTGCGGAGGAGGCAGGGTCACTGGGATAGAGTGAGAGTGCGTAGGAGGCAGTGTCACTGGGATAGAGTGACTGAGAGTGCGGAGGAGGCAGGGTCACTGGGATAGGGTGACTGAGAGTGCGGAGGAGTCAGGGTCACTGGGACAGAGTGACTGAGAGTGCGGAGGAGGCAGGGTCACTGGGATAGAGTGACTGAGAGTGTGAAGGAGGCAGGGACAGTGGGATAGAGTGAGAGTGTGGAGGAGGCATGGTCACTGGGATAGAGTGACTGAGAGTGCGGAGGAGGCAGGGTCACTGAGATAGAGTGACTGAGAGTGCGGAGGAGGCAGGGTCACTGGGATAGAGTGACTGAGAGTGCGGAGGAGGCAGGGTCACTGGGATAGAGTGGCTGAGAGTGTGGAGGAGGCATGGTCACTGGGATAGAGTGACTGAGAGTGCGGAGGAGGCAGGGTCACTGTGATAGAGTGAGAGTGCGGAGGAGGCAGGATCACAGGGATGGAGTGACTGAGAGTGTGGAGGAGGCAGGGTCACTGGGATAGAGTGACTGAGAGTGCGGAGGAGGCAGGGTCACTGGGATAGGGTGACTGAGAGTGCGGAGGAGTCAGGGTCACTGGGACAGAGTGACTGAGAGTGCGGAGGAGGCAGGGTCACTGGGATAGAGTGACTGAGAGTGTGGAGGAGGCAGGGTCACTGGGATAGAGTGACTGAGAGTGCGGAGGAGGCAGGGTCACTGGGATAGAGTGAGAGTGCGTAGGAGGCAGTGTCACTGGGATAGAGTGACTGAGAGTGCGGAGGAGGCAGGGTCACTGGGATAGGGTGACTGAGAGTGCGGAGGAGTCAGGGTCACTGGGACAGAGTGACTGAGAGTGCGGAGGAGGCAGGGTCACTGGGATAGAGTGACTGAGAGTGTGAAGGAGGCAGGGACAGTGGGATAGAGTGAGAGTGTGGAGGAGGCATGGTCACTGGGATAGAGTGACTGAGAGTGCGGAGGAGGCAGGGTCACTGAGATAGAGTGACTGAGAGTGCGGAGGAGGCAGGGTCACTGGGATAGAGTGACTGAGAGTGCGGAGGAGGCAGGGTCACTGGGATAGAGTGGCTGAGAGTGTGGAGGAGGCATGGTCACTGGGATAGAGTGACTGAGAGTGCGGAGGAGGCAGGGTCACTGTGATAGAGTGAGAGTGCGGAGGAGGCAGGATCACAGGGATGGAGTGACTGAGAGTGTGGAGGAGGCAGGGTCACTGGGATAGAGTGACTGAGAGTGTGGAGGAGGCAGGGTCACTGGGATAGAGTGAGAGTGCGGAGGAGGCAGGATCACTGAGATAGAGTGACTGAGAGTGCGGAGGAGGCAGGGTCACTGGGATAGAGTGAGAGTGCGGAGGAGGCAGGGTCACTGGGATAGAGTGACTGAGGGTTTGTAGGAGGCAGGGACAGTGGGATAGAGTGACTGAGAGTGCGGAGGAGGCAGGGTCACTGGGATAGAGTGAGAGTGTGGAGGAGGCAGGGTCACTGGGATAGAGTGAGAGTGCGGAGGAGGCAGGGTCACTGGGATAGAGTGACTGAGAGTGCGGAGGAGGCAGAGTCACTGGGATAGAGTGAGAGTGCGGAGGAGGCAGGGTCACTGGGATAGAGTGACTGAGGGTTTGGAGGAGGCAGGGACAGTGGGATAGAGTGACTGAGAGTGCGGAAGAGGCAGGATCACTGGTATAGAGAGACTGAGAGTGCGGAGGAGGCAGAGTCACTGTGATAGAGTGACTGAGAGTGTGGAGGAGGCAGGGTCACTTGGATAGAGTGAGAGTGCGGAGGAGGCAGGATCACTGAGAAGAGAGTGAGTGTGCGGAGGAGGCAGGGTCACTGGGATAGAGTGAGAGTGCGGAGGAGGCAGGGTCACTGGGATAGAGTGAGAGTGCGTAGGCGGCAGGGTCACTGGGATAGAGTGACTGAGAGTGCGGAGGAGGCAGGGTCACTGGGATAGAGTGACTGAGAGTGTGGAGGAGGCAGGGTCACTGGGATAGAGTGAGAGTGCGGAGGAGGCAGGGTCACTGGGATAGAGTGACTGAGAGTGAGGAGGAGGCAGGGTCACTGGGATAGAGTGACTGAGAGTGTGGAGGAGGCAGGGTCACTGGGATAGAGTGAGAGTGCGCAGGAGGCAGGGTCACTGGGATAGAGTGACTGAGAGTGCGGAGGAGGCAGGGTCACTGGGATAGAGCGACTGAGAGTGCGGAGGAGGCAGGGTCACTGTGATAGAGTGACTGAGAGTGTGCAGGAGGCAGGGTTACTGGGATAGAGTGAGAGTGCGGAGGAGGCAGGATCACTGAGATAGAGTGACTGAGAGTGTGGAGGAGGCAGGGTCACTGGGATAGAGTGAGAGTGCGGAGGAGGCAGGGTCACTGGGATAGAGTGACTGAGAGTGTGGAGGAGGCAGGGTCACTGGGATAGAGTGAGAGTGCGGAGGAGGCAGGATCACTGAGATAGAGAGTGAGAGTGCGGAGGAGGCAGGGTCACTGTGATCGAGTGACTGAGAGTGTGCAGGAGGCAGGGTTACTGGGATAGAGTGAGAGTGCGGAGGAGGCAGGGTCACTGGGAGAGAGTGACTGAGAGTGTGGAGGATGCAGGGTCACTGGGATAGAGCGACTGAGAGTGCGGAGGAGGCAGGGTCACTGTGATAGAGTGACTGAGAGTGTGCAGGAGGCAGGGTTACTGGGATAGAGTGAGATTGCGGAGGAGGCAGGATCACTGAGATAGAGAGTGAGAGTGCGGAGGAGGCAGGGTCACTGGGATAGAGTGACTGAGAGTGTGGAGGAGGCAGGGTCACTGGGATAGAGTGAGAGTGCGGAGGAGACAGGGTCACTGGGATAGAGTGACTGAGAGTGTGGAGGAGGCAGGGTCACTGGGATAGAGCGACTGAGAGTGCGGAGGAGGCAGGGTCACTGTGATAGAGTGACTGAGAGTGTGCAGGAGGCAGGGTCACTGGGATAGAGTGAGAGTGCGGAGGAGGCAGGGTCACTGGAATAGAGTGACTGAGAGTGCGGAGGAGGCAGGGTCACTGGGATAGAGTGACTGAGAGTGTGGAGGAGGCAGGGTCACTGGGATAGAGTGAGAGTGCGGAGGAGGCAGGGTCACTGGGATAGAGTGACTGAGAGTGAGGAGGAGGCAGGGTCACTGGGATAGAGTGACTGAGAGTGTGGAGGAGGCAGGGTCACTGGGATAGAGTGAGAGTGCGGAGGAGGCAGGGTCACTGGGATAGAGTGAGAGTGCGGAGGAGGCAGGGTCACTGGGATAGAGTGACTGAGAGTGCGGAGGAGGCAGGGTCACTGGGATAGAGTGACTGAGAGTGTGGAGGAGGCAGGGTCACTGGGATAGAGTGAGAGTGCGGAGGAGACAGGGTCACTGGGATAGAGTGAGAGTGCGGAGGAGGCAGGGTCACTGGGATAGAGTGACTGAGAGTGTGGAGGAGGCAGGGTCACTGGGATAGAGTGAGAGTGCGGAGGAGGCAGGATCACTGAGATAGAGAGTGAGAGTGCGGAGGAGGCAGGGTCACTGTGATCGAGTGACTGAGAGTGTGCAGGAGGCAGGGTTACTGGGATAGAGTGAGAGTGCGGAGGAGGCAGGGTCACTGGGATAGAGTGACTGAGAGTGTGGAGGATGCAGGGTCACTGGGATAGAGCGACTGAGAGTGCGGAGGAGGCAGGGTCACTGTGATAGAGTGACTGAGAGTGTGCAGGAGGCAGGGTTACTGGGATAGAGTGAGAGTGCGGAGGAGGGAGGATCACTGAGATAGAGAGTGAGAGTGCGGAGGAGGCAGGGTCACTGGGATTGAGTGACTGAGAGTGTGGAGGAGGCAGGGTCACTGGGATAGAGTGAGAGTGCGGAGGAGACAGGGTCACTGGGATAGAGTGACTGAGAGTGTGGAGGAGGCAGGGTCACTGGGATAGAGCGACTGAGAGTGCGGAGGAGGCAGGGTCACTGTGATAGAGTGACTGAGAGTGTGCAGGAGGCAGGGTCACTGGGATAGAGTGAGAGTGCGGAGGAGGCAGGGTCACTGGAATAGAGTGACTGAGAGTGCGGAGGAGGCAGGGTCACTGGGATAGAGTGACTGAGAGTGTGGAGGAGGCAGGGTCACTGGGATAGAGTGAGAGTGCGGAGGAGGCAGGGTCACTGGGATAGAGTGACTGAGAGTGAGGAGGAGGCAGGGTCACTGGGATAGAGTGACTGAGAGTGTGGAGGAGGCAGGGTCACTGGGATAGAGTGAGAGTGCGGAGGAGGCAGGGTCACTGGGATAGAGTGAGAGTGCGGAGGAGGCAGGGTCACTGGGATAGAGTGACTGAGAGTGCGGAGGAGGCAGGGTCACTGGGATAGAGTGACTGAGAGTGTGGAGGAGGCAGGGTCACTGGGATAGAGTGAGAGTGCGGAGGAGACAGGGTCACTGGGATAGAGTGAGAGTGCGGAGGAGGCAGGGTCACTGGGATAGAGTGACTGAGAGTGTGGAGGAGGCAGGGTCACTGGGATAGAGTGAGAGTGCGGAGGAGGCAGGGTCACTGGGATAGAGTGACTGAGAGTGTGGAGGATGCAGGGTCACTGGGATAGAGCGACTGAGAGTGCGGAGGAGGCAGGGTCACTGTGATAGAGTGACTGAGAGTGTGCAGGAGGCAGGGTTACTGGGATAGAGTGAGAGTGCGGAGGAGGCAGGATCACTGAGATAGAGAGTGAGAGTGCGGAGGAGGCAGGGTCACTGGGATAGAGTGACTGAGAGTGTGGAGGAGGCAGGGTCACTGGGATAGAGTGAGAGTGCGGAGGAGACAGGGTCACTGGGATAGAGTGACTGAGAGTGTGGAGGAGGCAGGGTCACTGGGATAGAGCGACTGAGAGTGCGGAGGAGGCAGGGTCACTGTGATAGAGTGACTGAGAGTGTGCAGGAGGCAGGGTCACTGGGATAGAGTGAGAGTGCGGAGGAGGCAGGGTCACTGGAATAGAGTGACTGAGAGTGCGGAGGAGGCAGGGTCACTGGGATAGAGTGACTGAGAGTGTGGAGGAGGCAGGGTCACTGGGATAGAGTGAGAGTGCGGAGGAGGCAGGGTCACTGGGATAGAGTGACTGAGAGTGAGGAGGAGGCAGGGTCACTGGGATAGAGTGACTGAGAGTGTGGAGGAGGCAGGGTCACTGGGATAGAGTGAGAGTGCGGAGGAGGCAGGGTCACTGGGATAGAGTGAGAGTGCGGAGGAGGCAGGGTCACTGGGATAGAGTGACTGAGAGTGCGGAGGAGGCAGGGTCACTGGGATAGAGTGACTGAGAGTGTGGAGGAGGCAGGGTCATGGGGATAGAGTGACTGAGAGTGTGGAGGAGGCAGGGTCACTGGGATAGAGTGACTGAGAGTGTGGAGGAGGCAGAGTCACTGAGATAGAGTGAGAGTGCGGAGGAGGCAGGGTCACTGGAATAGAGTGAGAGTGCGGTGGAGGCTGGGTCACTGGGATAGAGTGACTGAGAGTGAGGAGGAGGCAGGGTCACTGGGTTAGAGTGACTGATAGTGAGGAGGAGGCAGGGTCACTGGGATTGAGTGACTGAGAGTGCGTAGGAGGCAGGGTTACTGGGATAGAGTGACTGAGAGTGCGGAGGAGGCAGGGTCACTGGGATAGAGTGACTGAGAGTGAGGAGGAGGCAGGGTCACAGGGATATAGTGACTGAGAGTGCGGAGGTGGAAGGGTCACTGGGATAGAGTGAGAGTGCGGAGAAGGCAGGGTCACTGGGATAGAGTGACTGGGAGTGCGGAGGAGGCAGGGTCACTGGGATAGAGTGAGAGTGCGGAGGAGGCCGGGTCACTGGGATAGAGTGATTGAGAGTGTGGAGGAGGCAGGGTCACTGGGATAGAGTGACTGAGAGTGTAGAGTTGGCAGGGTCACTGGGATAGAGTGACTGAGAGTGTGGAGGAGGCAGGGTCACTGGGATAGAGTGACTGAGAGTGCGGAGGAGGCAGGGTCACTGGGATAGAGTGAGAGTGCGGAGGAGGCAGGGTCACTGGGATAGAGTGACTGAGAGTGCGGAGGAGGCAGGGTCACTGGGATAGAGTGAGAGTGCGGAGGAGGCCGGGTGACTGGGATAGAGTGACTGAGAGTGTGGAGGAGGCAGGGTCACTGGGATAGAGTGACTGACAGTGTGGAGGAGGCAGGGTCACTGGGATAGAGTGACTTAGAGTGTGGAGGAGGCAGGGTCACTGGGATAGAGTGACTGAGAGTGCGGAGGAGGCCGGGTCACTGGGATAGAGTGACTGAGAGTGCGGAGGAGGCAGGGTCACTGGGATAGAGTGACTGAGAGTGCGGAGGAGGCAGGGTCACTGGGATAGGGTGACTGAGAGTGCGGAGGAGTCAGGGTCACTGGGACAGAGTGACTGAGAGTGCGGAGGAGGCAGGGTCACTGGGATAGAGTGACTGAGAGTGTGGAGGAGGCAGGGTCACTGGGATAGAGTGACTGAGAGTGCGGAGGAGGCAGGGTCACTGGGATAGAGTGAGAGTGCGTAGGAGGCAGTGTCACTGGGATAGAGTGACTGAGAGTGCGGAGGAGGCAGGGTCACTGGGATAGGGTGACTGAGAGTGCGGAGGAGTCAGGGTCACTGGGACAGAGTGACTGAGAGTGCGGAGGAGGCAGGGTCACTGGGATAGAGTGACTGAGAGTGTGAAGGAGGCAGGGACAGTGGGATAGAGTGAGAGTGTGGAGGAGGCATGGTCACTGGGATAGAGTGACTGAGAGTGCGGAGGAGGCAGGGTCACTGAGATAGAGTGACTGAGAGTGCGGAGGAGGCAGGGTCACTGGGATAGAGTGACTGAGAGTGCGGAGGAGGCAGGGTCACTGGGATAGAGTGACTGAGAGTGTGGAGGAGGCAGGGTCACTGGGATAGAGTGACTGAGAGTGCGGAGGAGGCAGGGTCACTGTGATAGAGTGAGAGTGCGGAGGAGGCAGGATCACAGGGATGGAGTGACTGAGAGTGTGGAGGAGGCAGGGTCACTGGGATAGAGTGACTGAGAGTGTGGAGGAGGCAGGGTCACTGGGATAGAGTGAGAGTGCGGAGGAGGCAGGATCACTGAGATAGAGCGACTGAGAGTGCGGAGGAGGCAGGGTCACTGGGATAGAGTGAGAGTGCGGAGGAGGCAGGGTCACTGGGATAGAGTGACTGAGGGTTTGTAGGAGGCAGGGACAGTGGGATAGAGTGACTGAGAGTGCGGAGGAGGCAGGGTCACTGGGATAGAGTGAGAGTGTGGAGGAGGCAGGGTCACTGGGATAGAGTGAGAGTGCGGAGGAGGCAGGGTCACTGGGATAGAGTGACTGAGAGTGCGGAGGAGGCAGAGTCACTGGGATAGAGTGAGAGTGCGGAGGAGGCAGGGTCACTGGGATAGAGTGACTGAGGGTTTGGAGGAGGCAGGGACAGTGGGATAGAGTGACTGAGAGTGCGGAAGAGGCAGGGTCACTGGTATAGAGAGACTGATAGTGCGGAGGAGGCAGAGTCACTGTGATAGAGTGACTGAGAGTGTGGAGGAGGCAGGGTCACTGGGATAGAGTGAGAGTGCGGAGGAGGCAGGATCACTGAGATAGAGAGTGAGTGTGCGGAGGAGGCAGGGTCACTGGGATAGAGTGAGAGTGCGGAGGAGGCAGGGTCACTGGGATAGAGTGAGAGTGCGTCGGCGGCAGGGTCACTGGGATAGAGTGACTGAGAGTGCGGAGGAGGCAGGGTCACTGGGATAGAGTGACTGAGAGTGTGGAGGAGGCAGGGTCACTGGGATAGAGTGAGAGTGCGGAGGAGGCAGGGTCACTGGGATAGAGTGACTGAGAGTGCGGAGGAGGCAGGGTCACTGGGATAGAGTGACTGAGAGTGTGGAGGAGGCAGGGTCACTGGGATAGAGTGAGAGTGCGGAGGAGGCAGGGTCACTGGGATAGAGTGACTGAGAGTGTGGAGGAGGCAGGGTCACTGGGATAGAGTGAGAGTGCGGAGGAGACAGGGTCACTGGGATAGAGTGAGAGTGCGGAGGAGGCAGGGTCACTGGGATAGAGTGAGAGTGCGGAGGAGGCAGGGTCACTGGGATAGAGTGAGAGTGCGGAGGAGGCAGGGTCACTGGGATAGAGTGACTGAGAGTGTGAAGGAGGCAGGGTCACTGGGATAGAGTGAGAGTGCGGAGGAGGCAGGGTCACTGGGATAGAGTGACTGGGAGTGCGGAGGAGGCAGGGTCACTGGGATAGAGTGAGAGTGCGGAGGAGGCAGGGTCACTGGGATAGAGTGACAGAGAGTGCGGAGGAGGCAGGGTCACTGGGATAGAGTGAGAGTGCGGATGAGGCAGGGTGACTGGGATAGAGTGACTGGGAGTGCGGTGGAGGCTGGGTCACTGGGATAGAGTGACTGAGAGTGAGGAGGAGGCAGGGTCACTGGGTTAGAGTGACTGATAGTGAGGAGGAGGCAGGGTCACTGGGATTGAGTGACTGAGAGTGCGTAGGAGGCAGGGTCACTGGGATAGAGTGACTGAGAGTGCGGAGGAGGCAGGGTCACTGGGATAGAGTGACTGAGAGTGAGGAGGAGGCAGGGTCACTGGGATAGAGTGAGAGTGCGGAGAAGGCAGGGTCACTGGGATAGAGTGACTGGGAGTGCGGAGGAGGCAGGGTCACTGGGATAGAGTGAGAGTGCGGATGAGGCAGGGTGACTGGGATAGAGTGACTGGGAGTGCGGTGGAGGCTGGGTCACTGGGATAGAGTGACTGAGAGTGAGGAGGAGGCAGGGTCACTGGGTTAGAGTGACTGATAGTGAGGAGGAGGCAGGGTCACTGGGATTGAGTGACTGAGAGTGCGTAGGAGGCAGGGTCACTGGGATAGAGTGACTGAGAGTGCGGAGGAGGCAGGGTCACTGGGATAGAGTGACTGAGAGTGAGGAGGAGGCAGGGTCACTGGGATAGAGTGAGAGTGCGGAGAAGGCAGGGTCACTGGGATAGAGTGACTGGGAGTGCGGAGGAGGCAGGGTCACTGGGATAGAGTGAGAGTGCGGAGGAGGCCGGGTCACTGGGATAGAGTGATTGAGAGTGTGGAGGAGGCAGGGTCACTGGGATAGAGTGACTGAGAGTGTAGAGTTGGCAGGGTCACTGGGATAGAGTGACTGAGAGTGTGGAGGAGGCAGGGTCACTGGGATAGAGTGACTGAGAGTGCGGAGGAGGCAGGGTCACTGGGATAGAGTGAGAGTGCGGAGGAGGCAGGGTCACTGGGATAGAGTGACTGAGAGTGCGGAGGAGGCAGGGTCACTGGGATAGAGTGAGAGTGCGGAGGAGGCCGGGTGACTGGGATAGAGTGACTGAGAGTGTGGAGGAGGCAGGGTCACTGGGATAGAGTGACTGACAGTGTGGAGGAGGCAGGGTCACTGGGATAGAGTGACTTAGAGTGTGGAGGAGGCAGGGTCACTGGGATAGAGTGACTGAGAGTGCGGAGGAGGCCGGGTCACTGGGATAGAGTGACTGAGAGTGCGGAGGAGGCAGGGTCACTGGGATAGAGTGACTGAGAGTGCGGAGGAGGCAGGGTCACTGGGATAGGGTGACTGAGAATGCGGAGGAGTCAGGGTCACTGGGACAGAGTGACTGAGAGTGCGGAGGAGGCAGGGTCACTGGGATAGAGTGACTGAGAGTGTGGAGGAGGCAGGGTCACTGGGATAGAGTGACTGAGAGTGCGGAGGAGGCAGGGTCACTGGGATAGAGTGAGAGTGCGTAGGAGGCAGTGTCACTGGGATAGAGTGACTGAGAGTGCGGAGGAGGCAGGGTCACTGGGATAGGGTGACTGAGAGTGCGGAGGAGTCAGGGTCACTGGGACAGAGTGACTGAGAGTGCGGAGGAGGCAGGGTCACTGGGATAGAGTGACTGAGAGTGTGAAGGAGGCAGGGACAGTGGGATAGAGTGAGAGTGTGGAGGAGGCATGGTCACTGGGATAGAGTGACTGAGAGTGCGGAGGAGGCAGGGTCACTGAGATAGAGTGACTGAGAGTGCGGAGGAGGCAGGGTCACTGGGATAGAGTGACTGAGAGTGCGGAGGAGGCAGGGTCACTGGGATAGAGTGACTGAGAGTGTGGAGGAGGCAGGGTCACTGGGATAGAGTGACTGAGAGTGCGGAGGAGGCAGGGTCACTGTGATAGAGTGAGAGTGCGGAGGAGGCAGGATCACAGGGATGGAGTGACTGAGAGTGTGGAGGAGGCAGGGTCACTGGGATAGAGTGACTGAGAGTGTGGAGGAGGCAGGGTCACTGGGATAGAGTGAGAGTGCGGAGGAGGCAGGATCACTGAGATAGAGTGACTGAGAGTGCGGAGGAGGCAGGGTCACTGGGATAGAGTGAGAGTGCGGAGGAGGCAGGGTCACTGGGATAGAGTGACTGAGGGTTTGTAGGAGGCAGGGACAGTGGGATAGAGTGACTGAGAGTGCGGAGGAGGCAGGGTCACTGGGATAGAGTGAGAGTGTGGAGGAGGCAGGGTCACTGGGATAGAGTGAGAGTGCGGAGGAGGCAGGGTCACTGGGATAGAGTGACTGAGAGTGCGGAGGAGGCAGAGTCACTGGGATAGAGTGAGAGTGCGGAGGAGGCAGGGTCACTGGGATAGAGTGACTGAGGGTTTGGAGGAGGCAGGGACAGTGGGATAGAGTGACTGAGAGTGCGGAAGAGGCAGGATCACTGGTATAGAGAGACTGAGAGTGCGGAGGAGGCAGAGTCACTGTGATAGAGTGACTGAGAGTGTGGAGGAGGCAGGGTCACTGGGATAGAGTGAGAGTGCGGAGGAGGCAGGATCACTGAGATAGAGAGTGAGTGTGCGGAGGAGGCAGGGTACCTGGGATAGAGTGAGAGTGCGGAGGAGGCAGGGTCACTGGGATAGAGTGAGAGTGCGTAGGCGGCAGGGTCACTGGGATAGAGTGACTGAGAGTGCGGAGGAGGCAGGGTCACTGGGATAGAGTGACTGAGAGTGTGGAGGAGGCAGGGTCACTGGGATAGAGTGAGAGTGCGGAGGAGGCAGGGTCACTGGGATAGAGTGACTGAGAGTGAGGAGGAGGCAGGGTCACTGGGATAGAGTGACTGAGAGTGTGGAGGAGGCAGGGTCACTGGGATAGAGTGAGAGTGCGCAGGAGGCAGGGTCACTGGGATAGAGTGACTGAGAGTGCGGAGGAGGCAGGGTCACTGGGATAGAGCGACTGAGAGTGCGGAGGAGGCAGGGTCACTGTGATAGAGTGACTGAGAGTGTGCAGGAGGCAGGGTTACTGGGATTGAGTGAGAGTGCGGAGGAGGCAGGATCACTGAGATAGAGTGACTGAGAGTGTGGAGGAGGCAGGGTCACTGGGATAGAGTGAGAGTGCAGAGGAGGCAGGGTCACTGGGATAGAGTGACTGAGAGTGTGGAGGAGGCATGGTCACTGGGATAGAGTGAGAGTGCGGAGGAGGCAGGATCACTGAGATAGAGAGTGAGAGTGCGGAGGAGGCAGGGTCACTGTGATAGAGTGACTGAGAGTGTGCAGGAGGCAGGGTTACTGGGATAGAGTGAGAGTGCGGAGGAGGCAGGATCACTGAGATAGAGAGTGAGAGTGCGGAGGAGGCAGGGTCACTGGGATAGAGTGACTGAGAGTGTGGAGGAGGCAGGGTCACTGGGATAGAGTGAGAGTGCGGAGGAGACAGGGTCACTGGGATAGAGTGAGAGTGCGGAGGAGGCAGGGTCACTGGGATAGAGTGACTGAGAGTGTGGAGGAGGCAGGGTCACTGGGATAGAGTGAGAGTGCGGAGGAGGCAGGGTCACTGGGATAGAGTGACTGAGAGTGTGGAGGATGCAGGGTCACTGGGATAGAGCGACTGAGAGTGCGGAGGAGGCAGGGTCACTGTGATAGAGTGACTGAGAGTGTGCAGGAGGCAGGGTTACTGGGATAGAGTGAGAGTGCGGAGGAGGCAGGATCACTGAGATAGAGAGTGAGAGTGCGGAGGAGGCAGGGTCACTGGGATAGAGTGACTGAGAGTGTGGAGGAGGCAGGGTCACTGGGATAGAGTGAGAGTGCGGAGGAGACAGGGTCACTGTGATAGAGTGACTGAGAGTGCGGAGGAGGCAGGGTCACTGGGATAGAGTGACTGAGAGTGCGGAGGAGGCAGGGTCACTGGGATAGAGTGACAGAAAGTGCGGAGGAGGCAGGGTCACTGGGATAGAGTGACTGAGAGTGCGGAGGAGGCAGGGTCACTGGGATAGAGTGACTGAGAGTGTGGAGGAGGCAGAGTCACTGAGATAGAGTGAGAGTGCGGAGGAGGCAGGGTCACTGGGATAGAGCCACTGAGAGTGCGGAGGAGGCAGGGTCACTGGGATAGAGTGACTGAGAGTGAGGAGGAGGCAGGGTCACTCGGATAGAGTGACTGAGAGTGCGGAGGAGGCAGGGTCACTGGGATAGAGTGACTGAGAGTGCGGAGGAGGCAGGGTCACTGGGATAGAGTGACTGAGAGTGCGGAGGAGGCAGGGTCACTGGGATAGAGTGACTGAGAGTGCGGAGGAGGCAGGGTCATGGGGATAGAGTGAGAGTGCGGAGGAGGCAGGGTCACTGAGATAGAGTGAGAGTGTGGAGGAGGCAGGGTCACTGGGATAGAGCCACTGAGAGTGCGGAGGAGGCAGGGTCACTGGGATAGAGTGACTGAGAGTGAGGAGGAGGCAGGGTCACTGGGATAGAGTGAGAGTGCGAGGAGGCAGGGTCACTGGGATAGAGTGAGAGTGCGGAGGAGGCAGGGTCACTGGGATAGAGTGACTGAGAGTGTGGAGGAGGCAGGGTCACTGGGATAGAGTGAGAGTGCGGAGGAGACAGGGTCACTGGGATAGAGTGAGAGTGCGGAGGAGGCAGGGTCACTGGGATAGAGTGACTGAGAGTGTGGAGGAGGCAGGGTCACTGGGATAGAGTGAGAGTGCGGAGGAGGCAGGGTCACTGGGATAGAGTGACTGAGAGTGTGGAGGATGCAGGGTCACTGGGATAGAGCGACTGAGAGTGCGGAGGAGGCAGGGTCACTGTGATAGAGTGACTGAGAGTGTGCAGGAGGCAGGGTTACTGGGATAGAGTGAGAGTGCGGAGGAGGCAGGATCACTGAGATAGAGAGTGAGAGTGCGGAGGAGGCAGGGTCACTGGGATAGAGTGACTGAGAGTGTGGAGGAGGCAGGGTCACTGGGATAGAGTGAGAGTGCGGAGGAGACAGGGTCACTGTGATAGAGTGACTGAGAGTGAGGAGGAGGCAGGGTCACTGGGATAGAGTGACTGAGAGTGCGGAGGAGGCAGGGTCACTGGGATAGAGTGACAGAAAGTGCGGAGGAGGCAGGGTCACTGGGATAGAGTGACTGAGAGTGCGGAGGAGGCAGGGTCACTGGGATAGAGTGACTGAGAGTGTGGAGGAGGCAGAGTCACTGAGATAGAGTGAGAGTGCGGAGGAGGCAGGGTCACTGGGATAGAGCCACTGAGAGTGCGGAGGAGGCAGGGTCACTGGGATAGAGTGACTGAGAGTGAGGAGGAGGCAGGGTCACTCGGATAGAGTGACTGAGAGTGCGGAGGAGGCAGGGTCACTGGGATAGAGTGACTGAGAGTGCGGAGGAGGCAGGGTCACTGGGATAGAGTGACTGAGAGTGCGGAGGAGGCAGGGTCACTGGGATAGAGTGACTGAGAGTGCGGAGGAGGCAGGGTCATGGGGATAGAGTGAGAGTGCGGAGGAGGCAGGGTCACTGAGATAGAGTGAGAGTGTGGAGGAGGCAGGGTCACTGGGATAGAGCCACTGAGAGTGCGGAGGAGGCAGGGTCACTGGGATAGAGTGACTGAGAGTGAGGAGGAGGCAGGGTCACTGGGATAGAGTGAGAGTGCGAGGAGGCAGGGTCACTGGGATAGAGTGAGAGTGCGGAGGAGGCAGGGTCACTGGGATAGAGTGACTGACAGTGCGGAGGAGGCAGGGACACTGGGATAGAGTGAGAGTGCGGAGGAGGCAGGGTCACTGGGATAGAGTGAGAGTGCGGAGGAGGCAGGGTCACTGGGATAGAGTGAGAGTGCGGAGGAGGCAGGGTCACTGGGATAGAGAGACTGAGAGTGTGGAGGAGGCAGGGTCACTGGGATAGAGTGACTGAGAGTGCGGAGGAGGCAGGGTCACTGGGATAGAGTGACTGAGAGTGCGGAGGAGGCAGGGTCACTGGGATAGAGAGACTGAGAGTGTGGAGGAGGCAGGGTCACTGGGATAGAGTGACTGAGAGTGTGGAGGAGGCAGGGTCACTGGGATAGAGTGACTGAGAGTGCGGAGGAGGCAGGGTCACTAGGATAGAGTGACTGAGAGTGTGGAGGAGGCAGGGTCACTGGGATAGAGTGACTGAGAGTGCGGAGGAGGCAGGGTCACTGGGATAGAGTGACTGACAGTGTGGAGGAGGCAGGGTCACTGGGATAGAGTGACTGAGAGTGCGGAGGAGGCAGGGTCACTGGGATAAAGTAAGAGTGCGGAGGAGGCAGTGTCACTGGGATAGAGTGACTTAGAGTGCGGATGAGGCAGGGTCACTGGGACAGAGTGTCTGAGAGCGCGTAGGAGGCAAGGTCACTGGGATAGAGTGACTGGGAGTGTGGAGGAGGCAGGGTCACTGGGATAGAGTGAGAGTGTGGAGGAGGCAGGGTCACTGGGATAGAGGGAGAGTGCGGAGGAGGCAGGGTCACTGGGATAGAGTGACTGGGAGTGTGGAGGAGGCAGGGTCACTGGGATAGAGTGAGAGTGCGGAGGAGACAAGGTCACTGGGATAGAGTGACTGAGAGTGCGGAGGAGGCAGGGTCACTTTAATAGAGTGACTGAGAGTGCGGAGGAGGCAGGGTCACTCAGATAGAGTGACTGAGAGTGCGGAGGAGGCAGGGTCACTGGGAGAGAGTGACTGAGAGTGTGGAGGAGGCAGTGTCACTGGGATAGAGTGAGAGTGCGGAGGAGGCAGGGCCACTGGGAAAGAGTGACTGAGAGTGTGGAGGAGGCAGGGTCACTGGGATAGAGTGAGAGTGCGGAGGACGCAGGGTCACTGGGATAGAGTGAGTGTGCGGAGGAGGCAGGGTCACTGGGATAGAGTGACTGAGAGTGAGGAGGAGGCAGGGTCCCGGGGATAGAGTGACTGAGAGTGTGGAGAAGGCAGGGTCACTGGGATAGAGTGAGAGTGCGGAGGAGGCAGGGTCACTGGGATAGAGTGAGAGTGCGGAGGAGGCAGGGTCACTGGGATAGAGTGACTGAGAGTGCGGAGGAGGCAGGGTCATGGGGATAGAGTGACTGAGAGTGCGGAGGAGGCAGGGTCACAGGGATAGAGTGAGAGTGCGGAGGAGCCAGGGTCACTGGGATAGAGTGAGAGTGCGGAGGAGGCAGGGTCACTGGGATAGAGTGACTTAGAGTGTGGAGGAGGCAGGGTCACTGGGATAGAGTGACTGAGAGTGCGGAGGAGGCCGGGTCACTGGGATAGAGTGACTGAGAGTGTGGAGGAGGCAGGGTCACTGGGATAGAGAGACTGAGAGTGTGGAGGAGGCAGGGTCACTGGGATAGAGTGACTGAGAGTGCGGAGGAGGCAGGGTCACTGGGATAGAGTGACTGAGAGTGTGGAGGAGGCAGGGTCACTGAGATAGAGTGACTGAGAGTGCGGAGGAGGCAGGGTCACTGGGATAGATAGACTGAGAGTGCGGAGGAGGCAGGGTCACTGGGATAGAGTGACTGAGAGAGTGGAGGAGGCAGGGTCACTGGGATAGAGTGACTGAGAGTGCGGAGGAGGCAGGGTCACTGGGATAGAGTAAGAGTGCGGAGAAGGCAGTGTCACTGGGTTAGAGTGACTGAGAGTGCGGTGGAGGCAAGGTCACTGGGATAGAGTGACTGAGAGTGAGGAGGAGGCAGGGTCACTCGGATAGAGTGACTGAGAGTGCGGAGGAGGCAGGGTCACTGGGATAGAGTGACTGAGAGTGCGGAGGAGGCAGGGTCACTGGGATAGAGTGACTGAGAGTGTGGAGGAGGCAGAGTCACTGAGATAGAGTGAGAGTGCGGAGGAGGCAGGGTCACTGGGATAGAGCCACTGAGAGTGCGGAGGAGGCAGGGTCACTGGGATAGAGTGACTGAGAGTGAGGAGGAGGCAGGGTCACTCGGATAGAGTGACTGAGAGTGCGGAGGAGGCAGGGTCACTGGGATAGAGTGACTGAGAGTGCGGAGGAGGCAGGGTCACTGGGATAGAGTGACAGAGAGTGCGGAGGAGGCAGGGTCACTGGGATAGAGTGACTGAGAGTGCGGAGGAGGCAGGGTCACTGGGATAGAGTGACTGAGAGTGTGGAGGAGGCAGAGTCACTGAGATAGAGTGAGAGTGCGGAGGAGGCAGGGTCACTGGGATAGAGCCACTGAGAGTGCGGAGGAGGCAGGGTCACTGGGATAGAGTGACTGAGAGTGAGGAGGAGGCAGGGTCACTCGGATAGAGTGACTGAGAGTGCGGAGGAGGCAGGGTCACTGGGATAGAGTGACTGAGAGTGCGGAGGAGGCAGGGTCACTGGGATAGAGTGACTGAGAGTGCGGAGGAGGCAGGGTCACTGGGATCGAGTGACTGAGAGTGCGGAGGAGGCAGGGTCATGGGGATAGAGTGAGAGTGCGGAGGAGGCAGGGTCACTGAGATAGTGTGAGAGTGTGGAGGAGGCAGGGTCACTGGGATAGAGCCGCTGAGAGTGCGGAGGAGGCAGGGTCACTGGGATAGAGTGACTGAGAGTGAGGAGGAGGCAGGGTCACTCGGATAGAGTGAGAGTGTGGAGGAGGCAGGGTCACTGGGATAGAGTGAGAGTGCGGAGGAGGCAGGGTCACTGGGATAGAGTGAGAGTGCGGAGGAGGCATGGTCACTGGGATAGAGTGACTGAGAGTGCGGAGGAGGCAGGGACACTGGGATAGAGTGAGAGTGCGGAGGAGGCAGGGTCACTGGGTTAGAGTGAGAGTGCGGAGGAGGCAGGGTCACTGGGATAGAGTGAGAGTGCGGAGGAGGCAGGGTCACTGGGATAGAGAGACTGAGAGTGTGGAGGAGGCAGGGTCACTGGGATAGAGTGACTGAGAGTGCGGAGGAGGCAGGGTCACTGGGATAGAGTGACTGAGAGTGCGGAGGAGGCAGGGTCACTGGGATAGAGAGACTGAGAGTGTGGAGGAGGCAGGGTCACTGGGATAGAGTGACTGAGAGTGTGGAGGAGGCAGGGTCACTGGGATAGAGTGACTGAGAGTGCGGAGGAGGCAGTGTCACTGGGAAAGAGTGACTGAGAGTGTGGAGGAGGCAGGGTCACTGGGATAGAGTGACTGAGAGTGCGGAGGAGGCACGGTCACTGGGATAGAGTGACTGACAGTGTGGAGGAGGCAGGGTCACTGGGATAGAGTGACTGAGAGTGCGGAGGAGGCAGGGTCACTGGGATAGAGTAAGAGTGCGGAGGAGGCAGTGACACTGGGATAGAGTGACTTAGCGTGCGGAGGAGGCAGGGTCACTGGGACAGAGTGTCTGAGAGCGCGTAGGAGGCAGGGTCACTGGGATAGAGTGACTGGGAGTGTGGAGGAGGCAGGGTCACTGGGATAGAGTGAGAGTGTGGAGGAGGCAGGGTCACTGGGATAGAGGGAGAGTGCGGAGGAGGCAGGGTCACTGGGATAGAGTGACTGGGAGTGTGGAGGCGGCAGGGTCACTGGGATAGAGTGAGAGTGCGGAGGAGACAGGGTCACTGGGATAGAGTGAGTGTGCGGAGGAGACAAGGTCACTGGGATAGAGTGACTGAGAGTGCGGAGGAGGCAGGGTCACTGTGATAGAGTGACTGAGAGTGCGGAGGAGGCAGGGTCACTGGGATAGAGTGACTGAGAGTGCGGAGGAGGCAGGGTCACTGGGAGAGAGTGACTGAGAGTGTGGAGGAGGCAGTGTCACTGGGATAGAGTGAGAGTGCGGAGGAGGCAGTGTCACTGGGATAGAGTGACTGAGAGTGTGGAGGAGGCAGGGTCACTGGGATAGAGTGAGAGTGCGGAGGAGGCAGGATCACTGAGATAGAGAGTGAGAGTGCGGAGGAGGCAGGGTCACTGGGATAGAGTGACTGAGAGTGTGGAGGAGGCAGGGTCACTGGGATAGAGTGAGAGTGCGGAGGAGGCAGGGTCACTGGGATAGAGTGACTGGGAGTGCGGAGGAGGCAGGGTCACTGGGATAGAGTGAGAGTGCGGAGGAGGCAGGGTCACTGGGATAGAGTGACTTGGAGTGCGGAGGAGGCAGGGTCACTGGGATAGAGTGAGAGTGCGGAGGAGGCAGGGTCACTGGGATAGAGTGACAGAGAGTGCGGAGGAGGCAGGGTCACTGGGATAGAGTGACTGAGAGTGCGGAGGAGGCAGGGTCACTGGGATAGGGTGACTGAGAGTGCGGAGGAGTCAGGGTCACTGGGACAGAGTGACTGAGAGTGCGGAGGAGGCAGGGTCACTGGGATAGAGTGACTGAGAGTGTGGAGGAGGCAGGGTCACTGGGATAGAGTGACTGAGAGTGCGTAGGAGGCAGGGTCACTGGGATAGAGTGAGAGTGCGTAGGAGGCAGTGTCACTGGGATAGAGTGACTGAGAGTGCGGAGGAGGCAGGGTCACTGGGATAGGGTGACTGAGAGTGCGGAGGAGTCAGGGTCACTGGGACAGAGTGACTGAGAGTGCGGAGGAGGTAGGGTCACTGGGATAGATTGACTGAGAGTGTGAAGGAGGCAGGGACAGTGGGATAGAGTGAGAGTGCGGAGGAGGCATGGTCACTGGGATAGAGTGACTGAGAGTGCGGAGGAGGCAGGGTCACTGAGATAGAGTGACTGAGAGTGCGGAGGAGGCAGGGTCACTGGGATAGAGTGACTGAGAGTGCGGAGGAGGCAGGGTCACTGGGATAGAGTGACTGAGAGTGTGGAGGAGGCAGGGTCACTGGGATAGAGTGACTGAGAGTGCGGAGGAGGCAGGGTCACTGTGATAGAGTGAGAGTGCGGAGGAGGCAGGATCACAGGGATGGAGTGACTGAGAGTGTGGAGGAGGCAGGGTCACTGGGATAGAGTGACTGAGAGTGTGCAGGAGGCAGGGTCACTGGGATAGAGTGAGAGTGCGGAGGAGGCAGGATCACTGAGATAGAGTGACTGAGAGTGCGGAGGAGGCAGGGTCACTGGGATAGAGTGAGAGTGCGGAGGAGGCAGGGTCACTGGGATAGAGTGACTGAGGGTTTGGAGGAGGCAGGGACAGTGGGATAGAGTGACTGAGAGTGCGGAGGAGGCAGGGTCACTGGGATAGAGTGAGAGTGTGGAGGAGGCAGGGTCACTGGGATAGAGTGAGAGTGCGGAGGAGGCAGGGTCACTGGGATAGAGTGACTGAGAGTGCGGAGGAGGCAGAGTCACTGGGATAGAGTGAGAGTGCGGAGGAGGCAGGGTCACTGGGATAGAGTGACTGAGGGTTTGGAGGAGGCAGGGACAGTGGGATAGAGTGACTGAGAGTGCGGAAGAGGCAGGGTCACTGGTATAGAGAGACTGAGAGTGCGGAGGAGGCAGAGTCACTGTGATAGAGTGACTGAGAGTGTGGCGGAGGCAGGGTCACTGGGATAGAGTGAGAGTGCGGAGGAGGCAGGATCACTGAGATAGAGAGTGAGTGTGCGGAGGAGGCAGGGTCACTGGGATAGAGTGGGAGTGCGGAGGAGGCAGGGTCACTGGGATAGATTGAGAGTGCGTAGGCGGCAGGGTCACTGGGATAGAGTGACTGAGAGTGCGGAGGAGGCAGGGTCACTGGGATAGAGTGACTGAGAGTGTGGAGGAGGCAAGGTCACTGGGATAGAGTGAGAGTGCGGAGGAGGCAGGGTCACTGGGATAGAGTGACTGAGAGTGAGGAGGAGGCAGGGTCACTGGGATAGAGTGACTGAGAGTGTGGAGGAGGCAGGGTCACTGGGATAGAGTGAGAGTGCGCAGGAGGCAGGGTCACTGGGATAGAGTGACTGAGAGTGCGGAGGAGGCAGGGTCACTGGGATAGAGCGACTGAGAGTGCGGAGGAGGCAGGGTCACTGTGATAGAGTGACTGAGAGTGTGCAGGAGGCAGGGTTACTGGGATAGAGTGAGAGTGCGGAGGAGGCAGGATCACTGAGATAGAGTGACTGAGAGTGTGGAGGAGGCAGGGTCACTGGGATAGAGTGAGAGTGCCGAGGAGGCAGGGTCACTGGGATAGAGTGACTGAGAGTGTGGAGGAGGCAGGGTCACTGGGATAGAGTGAGAGTGCGGAGGAGACAGGGTCACTGGGATAGAGTGAGAGTGCGGAGGAGGCAGGGTCACTGGGATAGAGTGAGAGTGCGGAGGAGGCAGGGTCACTGGGATAGAGTGACTGGGAGTGTGGAGGAGGAAGGGTCACTGGGATAGAGTGAGAGTGCGGAGGAGGCAGGGTCACTGGGATATAGTGAGAGTGCGGAGGAGGCAGGGTCACTGGGATAGAGTGACTGAGAGTGTGGAGGAGGCAGGGTCACTGGGATAGAGTGAGAGTGCGGAGGAGGCAGGGTCACTGGGATAGAGTGACTGGGAGTGAGGAGGAGGCAGGGTCACTGGGATAGAGTGAGAGTGCGGAGGAGGCAGGGTCACTGGGATAGAGTGACAGAGAGTGCGGAGGAGGCAGGGTCACTGGGATAGAGTGAGAGTGCGGATGAGGCAGGGTCACTGGGATAGAGTGACTGGGAGTGCGGTGGAGGCTGGGTCACTGGGATAGATTGACTGAGAGTGAGGAGGAGGCAGGGTCACTGGGTTAGAGTGACTGATAGTGAGGAGGAGGCAGGGTCACTGGGATTGAGTGACTGAGAGTGCGTAGGAGGCAGGGTCACTGGGATAGAGTGACTGAGAGTGCGGAGGAGGCAGGGTCACTGGGATAGAGTGACTGAGAGTGAGGAGGAGGCAGGGTCACAGGGATATAGTGACTGAGAGTGCGGAGGTGGAAGGGTCACTGGGATAGAGTGAGAGTGCGGAGAAGGCAGGGTCACTGGGATAGAGTGACTGGGAGTGCGGAGGAGGCAGGGTCACTGGGATAGAGTGAGAGTGCGGAGGAGGCCGGGTCACTGGGATAGAGTGATTGAGAGTGTGGAGGAGGCAGGGTCACTGGGATAGAGTGACTGAGAGTGTAGAGTTGGCAGGGTCACTGGGATAGAGTGACTGAGAGTGTGGAGGAGGCAGGGTCACTGGGATAGAGTGACTGAGAGTGCGGAGGAGGCAGGGTCACTGGGATAGAGTGAGAGTGCGGAGGAGGCAGGGTCACTGGGATAGAGTGACTGAGAGTGCGGAGGAGGCAGGGTCACTGGGATAGAGTGAGAGTGCGGAGGAGGCCGGGTGACTGGGATAGAGTGACTGAGAGTGTGGAGGAGGCAGGGTCACTGGGATAGAGTGACTGACAGTGTGGAGGAGGCAGGGTCACTGGGATAGAGTGACTTAGAGTGTGGAGGAGGCAGGGTCACTGGGATAGAGTGACTGAGAGTGCGGAGGAGGCCGGGTCACTGGGATAGAGTGACTGAGAGTGCGGAGGAGGCAGGGTCACTGGGATAGAGTGACTGAGAGTGCGGAGGAGGCAGGGTCACTGGGATAGGGTGACTGAGAGTGCGGAGGTGTCAGGGTCACTGGGACAGAGTGACTGAGAGTGCGGAGGAGGCAGGGTCACTGGGATAGAGTGACTGAGAGTGTGGAGGAGGCAGGGTCACTGGGATAGAGTGACTGAGAGTGCGGAGGAGGCAGGGTCACTGGGATAGAGTGAGAGTGCGTAGGAGGCAGTGTCACTGGGATAGATTGACTGAGAGTGCGGAGGAGGCAGGGTCACTGGGATAGGGTGACTGAGAGTGCGGAGGAGTCAGGGTCACTGGGACAGAGTGACTGAGAGTGCGGAGGAGGCAGGGTCACTGGGATAGAGTGACTGAGAGTGTGAAGGAGGCAGGGACAGTGGGATAGAGTGAGAGTGTGGAGGAGGCATGGTCACTGGGATAGAGTGACTGAGAGTGCGGAGGAGGCAGGGTCACTGAGATAGAGTGACTGAGAGTGCGGAGGAGGCAGGGTCACTGGGATAGAGTGACTGAGAGTGCGGAGGAGGCAGGGTCACTGGGATAGAGTGACTGAGAGTGTGGAGGAGGCAGAGTCACTGGGATAGAGTGACTGAGAGTGCGGAGGAGGCAGGGTCACTGTGATAGAGTGAGAGTGCGGAGGAGGCAGGATCACAGGGATGGAGTGACTGAGAGTGTGGAGGAGGCAGGGTCACTGGGATAGAGTGACTGAGAGTGTGGAGGAGGCAGGGTCACTGGGATAGAGTGAGAGTGCGGAGGAGGCAGGATCACTGAGATAGAGCGACTGAGAGTGCGGAGGAGGCAGGGTCACTGGGATAGAGTGAGAGTGCGGAGGAGGCAGGGTCACTGGGATAGAGTGACTGAGGGTTTGTAGGAGGCAGGGACAGTGGGATAGAGTGACTGAGAGTGCGGAGGAGGCAGGGTCACTGGGATAGAGTGAGAGTGTGGAGGAGGCAGGGTCACTGGGATAGAGTGAGAGTGCGGAGGAGGCAGGGTCACTGGGATAGAGTGACTGAGAGTGCGGAGGAGGCAGAGTCACTGGGATAGAGTGAGAGTGCGGAGGAGGCAGGGTCACTGGGATAGAGTGACTGAGGGTTTGGAGGAGGCAGGGACAGTGGGATAGAGTGACTGAGAGTGCGGAAGAGGCAGGGTCACTGGTATAGAGAGACTGAGAGTGCGGAGGAGGCAGAGTCACTGTGATAGAGTGACTGAGAGTGTGGAGGAGGCAGGGTCACTGGGATAGAGTGAGAGTGCGGAGGAGGCAGGATCACTGAGATAGAGAGTGAGTGTGCGGAGGAGGCAGGGTCACTGGGATAGAGTGAGAGTGCGGAGGAGGCACGGTCACTGGGATAGAGTGAGAGTGCGTAGGCGGCAGGGTCACTGGGATAGAGTGACTGAGAGTGCGGAGGAGGCAGGGTCACTGGGATAGAGTGACTGAGAGTGTGGAGGAGGCAGGGTCACTGGGATAGAGTGAGAGTGCGGAGGAGGCAGGGTCACTGGGATAGAGTGACTGAGAGTGAGGAGGAGGCAGGGTCACTGGGATAGAGTGACTGAGAGTGTGGAGGAGGCAGGGTCACTGGGATAGAGTGAGAGTGCGCAGGAGGCAGGGTCACTGGGATAGAGTGACTGAGAGTGCGGAGGAGGCAGGGTCACTGGGATAGAGCGACTGAGAGTGCGGAGGAGGCAGGGTCACTGTGATAGAGTGACTGAGAGTGTGCAGGAGGCAGGGTTACTGGGATAGAGTGAGAGTGCGGAGGAGGCAGGATCACTGATATAGAGTGACTGAGAGTGTGGAGGAGGCAGGGTCACTGGGATAGAGTGAGAGTGCGGAGGAGGCAGGGTCACTGGGATAGAGTGACTGAGAGTGTGGAGGAGGCAGGGTCACTGGGATAGAGTGAGAGTGCGGAGGAGACAGGGTCACTGGGATAGAGTGAGAGTGCGGAGGAGGCAGGGTCACTGGGATAGAGTGAGAGTGCGGAGGAGGCAGGGTCACTGGGATAGAGTGAGAGTGCGGAGGAGGCAGGGTCACTGGGATAGAGTGACTGAGAGTGTGGAGGAGGCAGGGTCACTGGGATAGAGTGAGAGTGCGGAGGAGGCAGGGTCACTGGGATAGAGTGACTGGGAGTGCGGAGGAGGCAGGGTCACTGGGATAGAGTGAGAGTGCGGAGGAGGCAGGGTCACTGGGATAGAGTGACAGAGAGTGCGGAGGAGGCAGGGTCACTGGGATAGAGTGAGAGTGCGGATGAGGCAGGGTCACTGGGATAGAGTGACTGGGAGTGCGGTGGAGGCTGGGTCACTGGGATAGAGTGACTGAGAGTGAGGAGGAGGCAGGGTCACTGGGTTAGAGTGACTGATAGTGAGGAGGAGGCAGGGTCACTGGGATTGAGTGACTGAGAGTGCGTAGGAGGCAGGGTCACTGGGATAGAGTGACTGAGAGTGCGGAGGAGGCAGGGTCACTGGGATAGAGTGACTGAGAGTGAGGAGGAGGCAGGGTCACAGGGATATAGTGACTGAGAGTGCGGAGGTGGAAGGGTCACTGGGATAGAGTGAGAGTGCGGAGAAGGCAGGGTCACTGGGATAGAGTGACTGGGAGTGCGGAGGAGGCAGGGTCACTGGGATAGAGTGAGAGTGCGGAGGAGGCCGGGTCACTGGGATAGAGTGATTGAGAGTGTGGAGGAGGCAGGGTCACTGGGATAGAGTGACTGAGAGTGTAGAGTTGGCAGGGTCACTGGGATAGAGTGACTGAGAGTGTGGAGGAGGCAGGGTCACTGGGATAGAGTGACTGAGAGTGCGGAGGAGGCAGGGTCACTGGGATAGAGTGAGAGTGCGGAGGAGGCAGGGTCACTGGGATAGAGTGACTGAGAGTGCGGAGGAGGCAGGGTCACTGGGATAGAGTGAGAGTGCGGAGGAGGCCGGGTGACTGGGATAGAGTGACTGAGAGTGTGGAGGAGGCAGGGTCACTGGGATAGATTGACTGACAGTGTGGAGGAGGCAGGGTCACTGGGATAGAGTGACTTAGAGTGTGGAGGAGGCAGGGTCACTGGGATAGAGTGACTGAGAGTGCGGAGGAGGCCGGGTCACTGGGATAGAGTGACTGAGAGTGCGGAGGAGGCAGGGTCACTGGGATAGAGTGACTGAGAGTGCGGAGGAGGCAGGGTCACTGGGATAGGGTGACTGAGAGTGCGGAGGAGTCAGGGTCACTGGGACAGAGTGACTGAGAGTGCGGAGGAGGCAGGGTCACTGGGATAGAGTGACTGAGAGTGTGGAGGAGGCAGGGTCACTGCGATAGAGTGACTGAGAGTGCGGAGGAGGCAGGGTCACTGGGATAGAGTGAGAGTGCGCAGGAGGCAGTGTCACTGGGATAGAGTGACTGAGAGTGCGGAGGAGGCAGGGTCACTGGGATAGGGTGACTGAGAGTGCGGAGGAGTCAGGGTCACTGGGACAGAGTGACTGAGAGTGCGGAGGAGGCAGGGTCACTGGGATAGAGTGACTGAGAGTGTGAAGGAGGCAGGGACAATGGGATAGAGTGAGAGTGTGGAGGAGGCATGGTCACTGGGATAGAGTGACTGAGAGTGCGGAGGAGGCAGGGTCACTGAGATAGAGTGACTGAGAGTGCGGAGGAGGCAGGGTCACTGGGATAGAGTGACTGAGAGTGCGGAGGAGGCAGGGTCACTGGGATAGAGTGACTGAGAGTGTGGAGGAGGCAGGGTCACTGGGATAGAGTGACTGAGAGTGCGGAGGAGGCAGGGTCACTGTGATAGAGTGAGAGTGCGGAGGAGGCAGGATCACAGGGATGGAGTTACTGAGAGTGTGGAGGAGGCAGGGTCACTGGGATAGAGTGACTGAGAGTGTGGAGGAGGCAGGGTCACTGGGATAGAGTGAGAGTGCGGAGGAGGCAGGATCACTGAGATAGAGTGACTGAGAGTGCGGAGGAGGCAGGGTCACTGGGATAGAGTGAGAGTGCGGAGGAGGCAGGGTCACTGGGATAGAGTGACTGAGGGTTTGTAGGAGGCAGGGACAGTGGGATAGAGTGACTGAGAGTGCGGAGGAGGCAGGGTCACTGGGATAGAGTGAGAGTGTGGAGGAGGCACGGTCACTGGGATAGAGTGAGAGTGCGGAGGAGGCAGGGTCACTGGGATAGAGTGACTGAGAGTGCGGAGGAGGCAGAGTCACTGGGATAGAGTGAGAGTGCGGAGGAGGCAGGGTCACTGGGATAGAGTGACTGAGGGTTTGGAGGAGGCAGGGACAGTGGGATAGAGTGACTGAGAGTGCGGAAGAGGCAGGATCACTGGTATAGAGAGACTGAGAGTGCGGAGGAGGCAGAGTCACTGTGATAGAGTGACTGAGAGTGTGGAGGAGGCAGGGTCACTTGGATAGAGTGAGAGTGCGGAGGAGGCAGGATCACTGAGATAGAGAGTGAGTGTGCGGAGGAGGCAGGGTCACTGGGATAGAGTGAGAGTGCGGAGGAGGCAGGGTCACTGGGATAGAGTGAGAGTGCGTAGGCGGCAGGGTCACTGGGATAGAGTGACTGAGAGTGCGGAGGAGGCAGGGTCACTGGGATAGAGTGACTGAGAGTGTGGAGGAGGCAGGGTCACTGGGATAGAGTGAGAGTGCGGAGGAGGCAGGGTCACTGGGATAGAGTGACTGAGAGTGAGGAGGAGGCAGGGTCACTGGGATAGAGTGACTGAGAGTGTGGAGGAGGCAGGGTCACTGGGATAGAGTGAGAGTGCGCAGGAGGCAGGGTCACTGGGATAGAGTGACTGAGAGTGCGGAGGAGGCAGGGTCACTGGGATAGAGCGACTGAGAGTGCGGAGGAGGCAGGGTCACTGTGATAGAGTGACTGAGAGTGTGCAGGAGGCAGGGTTACTGGGATAGAGTGAGAGTGCGGAGGAGGCAGGATCACTGAGATAGAGTGACTGAGAGTGTGGAGGAGGCAGGGTCACTGGGATAGAGTGAGAGTGCGGAGGAGGCAGGGTCACTGGGATAGAGTGACTGAGAGTGTGGAGGAGGCAGGGTCACTGGGATAGAGTGAGAGTGCGGAGGAGGCAGGATCACTGAGATAGAGAGTGAGAGTGCGGAGGAGGCAGGGTCACTGTGATCGAGTGACTGAGAGTGTGCAGGAGGCAGGGTTACTGGGATAGAGTGAGAGTGCGGAGGAGGCAGGGTCACTGGGATAGAGTGACTGAGAGTGTGGAGGATGCAGGGTCACTGGGATAGAGCGACTGAGAGTGCGGAGGAGGCAGGGTCACTGTGATAGAGTGACTGAGAGTGTGCAGGAGGCAGGGTTACTGGGATAGAGTGAGAGTGCGGAGGAGGCAGGATCACTGAGATAGAGAGTGAGAGTGCGGAGGAGGCAGGGTCACTGGGATAGAGTGACTGAGAGTGTGGAGGAGGCAGGGTCACTGGGATAGAGTGAGAGTGCGGAGGAGACAGGGTCACTGGGATAGAGTGACTGAGAGTGTGGAGGAGGCAGGGTCACTGGGATAGAGCGACTGAGAGTGCGGAGGAGGCAGGGTCACTGTGATAGAGTGACTGAGAGTGTGCAGGAGGCAGGGTCACTGGGATAGAGTGAGAGTGCGGAGGAGGCAGGGTCACTGGAATAGAGTGACTGAGAGTGCGGAGGAGGCAGGGTCACTGGGATAGAGTGACTGAGAGTGTGGAGGAGGCAGGGTCACTGGGATAGAGTGAGAGTGCGGAGGAGGCAGGGTCACTGGGATAGAGTGACTGAGAGTGAGGAGGAGGCAGGGTCACTGGGATAGAGTGACTGAGAGTGTGGAGGAGGCAGGGTCACTGGGATAGAGTGAGAGTGCGGAGGAGGCAGGGTCACTGGGATAGAGTGAGAGTGCGGAGGAGGCAGGGTCACTGGGATAGAGTGACTGAGAGTGCGGAGGAGGCAGGGTCACTGGGATAGAGTGACTGAGAGTGTGGAGGAGGCAGGGTCACTGGGATAGAGTGAGAGTGCGGAGGAGACAGGGTCTCTGGGATAGAGTGAGAGTGCGGAGGAGGCAGGGTCACTGGGATAGAGTGACTGAGAGTGTGGAGGAGGCAGGGTCACTGGGATAGAGTGAGAGTGCGGAGGAGGCAGGATCACTGAGATAGAGAGTGAGAGTGCGGAGGAGGCAGGGTCACTGTGATCGAGTGACTGAGAGTGTGCAGGAGGCAGGGTTACTGGGATAGAGTGAGAGTGCGGAGGAGGCAGGGTCACTGGGATAGAGTGACTGAGAGTGTGGAGGATGCAGGGTCACTGGGATAGAGCGACTGAGAGTGCGGAAGAGGCAGGGTCACTGTGATAGAGTGACTGAGAGTGTGCAGGAGGCAGGGTTACTGGGATAGAGGGAGAGTGCGGAGGAGGCAGGATCACTGAGATAGAGAGTGAGAGTGCGGAGGAGGCAGGGTCACTGGGATTGAGTGACTGAGAGTGTGGAGGAGGCAGAGTCACTGGGATAGAGTGAGAGTGCGGAGGAGACAGGGTCACTGGGATAGAGTGACTGAGAGTGTGGAGGAGGCAGGGTCACTGGGATAGAGCGACTGAGAGTGCGGAGGAGGCAGGGTCACTGTGATAGAGTGACTGAGAGTGTGCAGGAGGCAGGGTTACTGGGATAGAGTGAGAGTGCGGAGGAGGCAGGGTCACTGGAATAGAGTGACTGAGAGTGCGGAGGAGGCAGGGTCACTGGGATAGAGTGACTGAGAGTGTGGAGGAGGCAGGGTCACTGGGATAGAGTGAGAGTGCGGAGGAGGCAGGGTCACTGGGATAGAGTGACTGAGAGTGAGGAGGAGGCAGGGTCACTGGGATAGAGTGACTGAGAGTGTGGAGGAGGCAGGGTCACTGGGATAGAGTGAGAGTGCGGAGGAGGCAGGGTCACTGGGATAGAGTGAGAGTGCGGAGGAGGCAGGGTCACTGGGATAGAGTGACTGAGAGTGCGGAGGAGGCAGGGTCACTGGGATAGAGTGACTGAGAGTGTGGAGGAGGCAGGGTCACTGGGATAGAGTGAGAGTGCGGAGGAGACAGGGTCACTGGGATAGAGTGAGAGTGCGGAGGAGGCAGGGTCACTGGGATAGAGTGACTGAGAGTGTGGAGGAGGCAGGGTCACTGGGATAGAGTGAGAGTGCGGAGGAGGCAGGGTCACTGGGATAGAGTGACTGAGAGTGTGGAGGATGCAGGGTCACTGGGATAGAGCGACTGAGAGTGCGGAGGAGGCAGGGTCACTGTGATAGAGTGACTGAGAGTGTGCAGGAGGCAGGGTTACTGGGATAGAGTGAGAGTGCGGAGGAGGCAGGATCACTGAGATAGAGAGTGAGAGTGCGGAGGAGGCAGGGTCACTGGGATAGAGTGACTGAGAGTGTGGAGGAGGCAGGGTCACTGGGATAGAGTGAGAGTGCGGAGGAGACAGGGTCACTGGGATAGAGTGACTGAGAGTGTGGAGGAGGCAGGGTCACTGGGATAGAGCGACTGAGAGTGCGGAGGAGGCAGGGTCACTGTGATAGAGTGACTGAGAGTGTGCAGGAGGCAGGGTCACTGGGATAGAGTGAGAGTGCGGAGGAGGCAGGGTCACTGGAATAGAGTGACTGAGAGTGCGGAGGAGGCAGGGTCACTGGGATAGAGTGACTGAGAGTGTGGAGGAGGCAGGGTCACTGGGATAGAGTGAGAGTGCGGAGGAGGCAGGGTCACTGGGATAGAGTGACTGAGAGTGAGGAGGAGGCAGGGTCACTGGGATAGAGTGACTGAGAGTGTGGAGGAGGCAGGGTCACTGGGATAGAGTGAGAGTGCGGAGGAGGCAGGGTCACTGGGATAGAGTGAGAGTGCGGAGGAGGCAGGGTCACTGGGATAGAGTGACTGAGAGTGCGGAGGAGGCAGGGTCACTGGGATAGAGTGACTGAGAGTGTGGAGGAGGCAGGGTCATGGGGATAGAGTGACTGAGAGTGTGGAGGAGGCAGGGTCACTGGGATAGAGTGACTGAGAGTGTGGAGGAGGCAGAGTCACGGAGATAGAGTGAGAGTGCGGAGGAGGCAGGGTCACTGGAATAGAGTGAGAGTGCGGTGGAGGCTGGGTCACTGGGATAGAGTGACTGAGAGTGAGGAGGAGGCAGGGTCACTGGGTTAGAGTGACTGATAGTGAGGAGGAGGCAGGGTCACTGGGATTGAGTGACTGAGAGTGCGTAGGAGGCAGGGTTACTGGGATAGAGTGACTGAGAGTGCGGAGGAGGCAGGGTCACTGGGATAGAGTGACTGAGAGTGAGGAGGAGGCAGGGTCACAGGGATATAGTGACTGAGAGTGCGGAGGTGGAAGGGTCACTGGGATAGAGTGAGAGTGCGGAGAAGGCAGGGTCACTGGGATAGAGTGACTGGGAGTGCGGAGGAGGCAGGGTCACTGGGATAGAGTGAGAGTGCGGAGGAGGCCGGGTCACTGGGATAGAGTGATTGAGAGTGTGGAGGAGGCAGGGTCACTGGGATAGAGTGACTGAGAGTGTAGAGTTGGCAGGGTCACTGGGATAGAGTGACTGAGAGTGTGGAGGAGGCAGGGTCACTGGGATAGAGTGACTGAGAGTGCGGAGGAGGCAGGGTCACTGGGATAGAGTGAGAGTGCGGAGGAGGCAGGGTCACTGGGATAGAGTGACTGAGAGTGCGGAGGAGGCAGGGTCACTGGGATAGAGTGAGAGTGCGGAGGAGGCCGGGTGACTGGGATAGAGTGACTGAGAGTGTGGAGGAGGCAGGGTCACTGGGATAGAGTGACTGACAGTGTGGAGGAGGCAGGGTCACTGGGATAGAGTGACTTAGAGTGTGGAGGAGGCAGGGTCACTGGGATAGAGTGACTGAGAGTGCGGAGGAGGCCGGGTCACTGGGATAGAGTGACTGAGAGTGCGGAGGAGGCAGGGTCACTGGGATAGAGTGACTGAGAGTGCGGAGGAGGCAGGGTCACTGGGATAGGGTGACTGAGAGTGCGGAGGAGTCAGGGTCACTGGGACAGAGTGACTGAGAGTGCGGAGGAGGCAGGGTCACTGGGATAGAGTGACTGAGAGTGTGGAGGAGGCAGGGTCACTGGGATAGAGTGACTGAGAGTGCGGAGGAGGCAGGGTCACTGGGATAGAGTGAGAGTGCGTAGGAGGCAGTGTCACTGGGATAGAGTGACTGAGAGTGCGGAGGAGGCAGGGTCACTGGGATAGGGTGACTGAGAGTGCGGAGGAGTCAGGGTCACTGGGACAGAGTGACTGAGAGTGCGGAGGAGGCAGGGTCACTGGGATAGAGTGACTGAGAGTGTGAAGGAGGCAGGGACAGTGGGATAGAGTGAGAGTGTGGAGGAGGCATGGTCACTGGGATAGAGTGACTGAGAGTGCGGAGGAGGCAGGGTCACTGAGATAGAGTGACTGAGAGTGCGGAGGAGACAGGGTCACTGGGATAGAGTGAGAGTGCGGAGGAGGCAGGGTCACTGGGATAGAGTGACTGAGAGTGTGGAGGAGGCAGGGTCACTGGGATAGAGTGAGAGTGCGGAGGAGGCAGGGTCACTGGGATAGAGTGACTGAGAGTGTGGAGGATGCAGGGTCACTGGGATAGAGCGACTGAGAGTGCGGAGGAGGCAGGGTCACTGTGATAGAGTGACTGAGAGTGTGCAGGAGGCAGGGTTACTGGGATAGAGTGAGAGTGCGGAGGAGGCAGGATCACTGAGATAGAGAGTGAGAGTGCGGAGGAGGCAGGGTCACTGGGATAGAGTGACTGAGAGTGTGGAGGAGGCAGGGTCACTGGGATAGAGTGAGAGTGCGGAGGAGACAGGGTCACTGGGATAGAGTGACTGAGAGTGTGGAGGAGGCAGGGTCACTGGGATAGAGCGACTGAGAGTGCGGAGGAGGCAGGGTCACTGTGATAGAGTGACTGAGAGTGTGCAGGAGGCAGGGTCACTGGGATAGAGTGAGAGTGCGGAGGAGGCAGGGTCACTGGAATAGAGTGACTGAGAGTGCGGAGGAGGCAGGGTCACTGGGATAGAGTGACTGAGAGTGTGGAGGAGGCAGGGTCACTGGGATAGAGTGAGAGTGCGGAGGAGGCAG
This sequence comes from Scyliorhinus torazame, assembly GCF_047496885.1. Classification (NCBI taxonomy): domain Eukaryota; kingdom Metazoa; phylum Chordata; class Chondrichthyes; order Carcharhiniformes; family Scyliorhinidae; genus Scyliorhinus; species Scyliorhinus torazame. The sequence continues at coordinate 270,425,277 of NC_092715.1, read as the reverse complement.
GGTCACTGGGATAGAGTGACTGAGAGTGAGGAGGAGGCAGGGTCACTGGGATAGAGTGACTGAGAGTGTGGAGGAGGCAGGGTCACTGGGATAGAGTGAGAGTGCGGAGGAGGCAGGGTCACTGGGATAGAGTGAGAGTGCGGAGGAGGCAGGGTCACTGGGATAGAGTGACTGAGAGTGCGGAGGAGGCAGGATCACTGGGATAGAGTGACTGAGAGTGTGGAGGAGGCAGGGTCATGGGGATAGAGTGACTGAGAGTGTGGAGGAGGCAGGGTCACTGGGATAGAGTGACTGAGAGTGTGGAGGAGGCAGAGTCACTGAGATAGAGTGAGAGTGCGGAGGAGGCAGGGTCACTGGAATAGAGTGAGAGTGCGGTGGAGGCTGGGTCACTGGGATAGAGTGACTGAGAGTGAGGAGGAGGCAGGGTCACTGGGTTAGAGTGACTGATAGTGAGGAGGAGGCAGGGTCACTGGGATTGAGTGACTGAGAGTGCGTAGGAGGCAGGGTTACTGGGATAGAGTGACTGAGAGTGCGGAGGAGGCAGGGTCACTGGGATAGAGTGACTGAGAGTGAGGAGGAGGCAGGGTCACAGGGATATAGTGACTGAGAGTGCGGAGGTGGAAGGGTCACTGGGATAGAGTGAGAGTGCGGAGAAGGCAGGGTCACTGGGATAGAGTGACTGGGAGTGCGGAGGAGGCAGGGTCACTGGGATAGAGTGAGAGTGCGGAGGAGGCCGGGTTACTGGGATAGAGTGATTGAGAGTGTGGAGGAGGCAGGGTCACTGGGATAGAGTGACTGAGAGTGTAGAGTTGGCAGGGTCACTGGGATAGAGTGACTGAGAGTGTGGAGGAGGCAGGGTCACTGGGATAGAGTGACTGAGAGTGCGGAGGAGGCAGGGTCACTGGGATAGAGTGAGAGTGCGGAGGAGGCAGGGTCACTGGGATAGAGTGACTGAGAGTGCGGAGGAGGCAGGGTCACTGGGATAGAGTGAGAGTGCGGAGGAGGCCGGGTGACTGGGATAGAGTGACTGAGAGTGTGGAGGAGGCAGGGTCACTGGGATAGAGTGACTGACAGTGTGGAGGAGGCAGGGTCACTGGGATAGAGTGACTTAGAGTGTGGAGGAGGCAGGGTCACTGGGATAGAGTGACTGAGAGTGCGGAGGAGGCCGGGTCACTGGGATAGAGTGACTGAGAGTGCGGAGGAGGCAGGGTCACTGGGATAGAGTGACTGAGAGTGCGGAGGAGGCAGGGTCACTGGGATAGGGTGACTGAGAGTGCGGAGGAGTCAGGGTCACTGGGACAGAGTGACTGAGAGTGCGGAGGAGGCAGGGTCACTGGGATAGAGTGACTGAGAGTGTGGAGGAGGCAGGGTCACTGGGATAGAGTGACTGAGAGTGCGGAGGAGGCAGGGTCACTGGGATAGAGTGAGAGTGCGTAGGAGGCAGTGTCACTGGGATAGAGTGACTGAGAGTGCGGAGGAGGCAGGGTCACTGGGATAGGGTGACTGAGAGTGCGGAGGAGTCAGGGTCACTGGGACAGAGTGACTGAGAGTGCGGAGGAGGCAGGGTCACTGGGATAGAGTGACTGAGAGTGTGAAGGAGGCAGGGACAGTGGGATAGAGTGAGAGTGTGGAGGAGGCATGGTCACTGGGATAGAGTGACTGAGAGTGCGGAGGAGGCAGGGTCACTGAGATAGAGTGACTGAGAGTGCGGAGGAGGCAGGGTCACTGGGATAGAGTGACTGAGAGTGCGGAGGAGGCAGGGTCACTGGGATAGAGTGACTGAGAGTGTGGAGGAGGCAGGGTCACTGGGATAGAGTGACTGAGAGTGCGGAGGAGGCAGGGTCACTGTGATAGAGTGAGAGTGCGGAGGAGGCAGGATCACAGGGATGGAGTGACTGAGAGTGTGGAGGAGGCAGGGTCACTGGGATAGAGTGACTGAGAGTGTGGAGGAGGCAGGGTCACTGGGATAGAGTGAGAGTGCGGAGTAGGCAGGATGACTGAGATAGAGCGACTGAGAGTGCGGAGGAGGCAGGGTCACTGGGATAGAGTGAGAGTGCGGAGGAGGCAGGGTCACTGGGATAGAGTGACTGAGGGTTTGTAGGAGGCAGGGACAGTGGGATAGAGTGACTGAGAGTGCGGAGGAGGCAGGGTCACTGGGATAGAGTGAGAGTGTGGAGGAGGCAGGGTCACTGGGATAGAGTGAGAGTGCGGAGGAGGCAGGGTCACTGGGATAGAGTGACTGAGAGTGCGGAGGAGGCAGAGTCACTGGGATAGAGTGAGAGTGCGGAGGAGGCAGGGTCACTGGGATAGAGTGACTGAGGGTTTGGAGGAGGCAGGGACAGTGGGATAGAGTGACTGAGAGTGCGGAAGAGGCAGGGTCACTGGTATAGAGAGACTGAGAGTGCGGAGGAGGCAGAGTCACTGTGATAGAGTGACTGAGAGTGTGGAGGAGGCAGGGTCACTGGGATAGAGTGAGAGTGCGGAGGAGGCAGGATCACTGAGATAGAGAGTGAGTGTGCGGAGGAGGCAGGGTCACTGGGATAGAGTGAGAGTGCGGAGGAGGCAGGGTCACTGGGATAGAGTGAGAGTGCGTAGGCGGCAGGGTCACTGGGATAGAGTGACTGAGAGTGCGGAGGAGGCAGGGTCACTGGGATAGAGTGACTGAGAGTGTGGAGGAGGCAGGGTCACTGGGATAGAGTGAGAGTGCGGAGGAGGCAGGGTCACTGGGATAGAGTGACTGAGAGTGCGGAGGAGGCAGGGTCACTGGGATAGAGTGACTGAGAGTGTGGAGGAGGCAGGGTCACTGGGATAGAGTGAGAGTGCGGAGGAGGCAGGGTCACTGGGATAGAGTGACTGAGAGTGTGGAGGAGGCAGGGTCACTGGGATAGAGTGAGAGTGCGGAGGAGACAGGGTCACTGGGATAGAGTGAGAGTGCGGAGGAGGCAGGGTCACTGGGATAGAGTGAGAGTGCGGAGGAGGCAGGGTCACTGGGATAGAGTGAGAGTGCGGAGGAGGCAGGGTCACTGGGATAGAGTGACTGAGAGTGTGAAGGAGGCAGGGTCACTGGGATAGAGTGAGAGTGCGGAGGAGGCAGGGTCACTGGGATAGAGTGACTGGGAGTGCGGAGGAGGCAGGGTCACTGGGATAGAGTGAGAGTGCGGAGGAGGCAGGGTCACTGGGATAGAGTGACAGAGAGTGCGGAGGAGGCAGGGTCACTGGGATAGAGTGAGAGTGCGGATGAGGCAGGGTCACTGGGATAGAGTGACTGGGAGTGCGGTGGAGGCTGGGTCACTGGGATAGAGTGACTGAGAGTGAGGAGGAGGCAGGGTCACTGGGTTAGAGTGACTGATAGTGAGGAGGAGGCAGGGTCACTGGGATTGAGTGACTGAGAGTGCGTAGGAGGCAGGGTCACTGGGATAGAGTGACTGAGAGTGCGGAGGAGGCAGGGTCACTGGGATAGAGTGACTGAGAGTGAGGAGGAGGCAGGGTCACTGGGATAGAGTGAGAGTGCGGAGAAGGCAGGGTCACTGGGATAGAGTGACTGGGAGTGCGGAGGAGGCAGGGTCACTGGGATAGAGTGAGAGTGCGGAGGAGGCCGGGTCACTGGGATAGAGTGATTGAGAGTGTGGAGGAGGCAGGGTCACTGGGATAGAGTGACTGAGAGTGTAGAGTTGGCAGGGTCACTGGGATAGAGTGACTGAGAGTGTGGAGGAGGCAGGGTCACTGGGATAGAGTGACTGAGAGTGCGGAGGAGGCAGGGTCACTGGGATAGAGTGAGAGTGCGGAGGAGGCAGGGTCACTGGGATAGAGTGACTGAGAGTGCGGAGGAGGCAGGGTCACTGGGATAGAGTGAGAGTGCGGAGGAGGCCGGGTGACTGGGATAGAGTGACTGAGAGTGTGGAGGAGGCAGGGTCACTGGGATAGAGTGACTGACAGTGTGGAGGAGGCAGGGTCACTGGGATAGAGTGACTTAGAGTGTGGAGGAGGCAGGGTCACTGGGATAGAGTGACTGAGAGTGCGGAGGAGGCCGGGTCACTGGGATAGAGTGACTGAGAGTGCGGAGGAGGCAGGGTCACTGGGATAGAGTGACTGAGAGTGCGGAGGAGGCAGGGTCACTGGGATAGGGTGACTGAGAATGCGGAGGAGTCAGGGTCACTGGGACAGAGTGACTGAGAGTGCGGAGGAGGCAGGGTCACTGGGATAGAGTGACTGAGAGTGTGGAGGAGGCAGGGTCACTGGGATAGAGTGACTGAGAGTGCGGAGGAGGCAGGGTCACTGGGATAGAGTGAGAGTGCGTAGGAGGCAGTGTCACTGGGATAGAGTGACTGAGAGTGCGGAGGAGGCAGGGTCACTGGGATAGGGTGACTGAGAGTGCGGAGGAGTCAGGGTCACTGGGACAGAGTGACTGAGAGTGCGGAGGAGGCAGGGTCACTGGGATAGAGTGACTGAGAGTGTGAAGGAGGCAGGGACAGTGGGATAGAGTGAGACTGTGGAGGAGGCATGGTCACTGGGATAGAGTGACTGAGAGTGCGGAGGAGGCAGGGTCACTGAGATAGAGTGACTGAGAGTGCGGAGGAGGCAGGGTCACTGGGATAGAGTGACTGAGAGTGCGGAGGAGGCAGGGTCACTGGGATAGAGTGACTGAGAGTGTGGAGGAGGCAGGGTCACTGGGATAGAGTGACTGAGAGTGCGGAGGAGGCAGGGTCACTGTGATAGAGTGAGAGTGCGGAGGAGGCAGGATCACAGGGATGGAGTGACTGAGAGTGTGGAGGAGGCAGGGTCACTGGGATAGAGTGACTGAGAGTGTGGAGGAGGCAGGGTCACTGGGATAGAGTGAGAGTGCGGAGGAGGCAGGATCACTGAGATAGAGTGACTGAGAGTGCGGAGGAGGCAGGGTCACTGGGATAGAGTGAGAGTGCGGAGGAGGCAGGGTCACTGGGATAGAGTGACTGAGGGTTTGTAGGAGGCAGGGACAGTGGGATAGAGTGACTGAGAGTGCGGAGGAGGCAGGGTCACTGGGATAGAGTGAGAGTGTGGAGGAGGCAGGGTCACTGGGATAGAGTGAGAGTGCGGAGGAGGCAGGGTCACTGGGATAGAGTGACTGAGAGTGCGGAGGAGGCAGAGTCACTGGGATAGAGTGAGAGTGCGGAGGAGGCAGGGTCACTGGGATAGAGTGACTGAGGGTTTGGAGGAGGCAGGGACAGTGGGATAGAGTGACTGAGAGTGCGGAAGAGGCAGGATCACTGGTATAGAGAGACTGAGAGTGCGGAGGAGGCAGAGTCACTGTGATAGAGTGACTGAGAGTGTGGAGGAGGCAGGGTCACTGGGATAGAGTGAGAGTGCGGAGGAGGCAGGATCACTGAGATAGAGAGTGAGTGTGCGGAGGAGGCAGGGTACCTGGGATAGAGTGAGAGTGCGGAGGAGGCAGGGTCACTGGGATAGAGTGAGAGTGCGTAGGCGGCAGGGTCACTGGGATAGAGTGACTGAGAGTGCGGAGGAGGCAGGGTCACTGGGATAGAGTGACTGAGAGTGTGGAGGAGGCAGGGTCACTGGGATAGAGTGAGAGTGCGGAGGAGGCAGGGTCACTGGGATAGAGTGACTGAGAGTGAGGAGGAGGCAGGGTCACTGGGATAGAGTGACTGAGAGTGTGGAGGAGGCAGGGTCACTGGGATAGAGTGAGAGTGCGCAGGAGGCAGGGTCACTGGGATAGAGTGACTGAGAGTGCGGAGGAGGCAGGGTCACTGGGATAGAGCGACTGAGAGTGCGGAGGAGGCAGGGTCACTGTGATAGAGTGACTGAGAGTGTGCAGGAGGCAGGGTTACTGGGATTGAGTGAGAGTGCGGAGGAGGCAGGATCACTGAGATAGAGTGACTGAGAGTGTGGAGGAGGCAGGGTCACTGGGATAGAGTGAGAGTGCGGAGGAGGCAGGGTCACTGGGATAGAGTGACTGAGAGTGTGGAGGAGGCAGGGTCACTGGGATAGAGTGAGAGTGCGGAGGAGGCAGGATCACTGAGATAGAGAGTGAGAGTGCGGAGGAGGCAGGGTCACTGTGATAGAGTGACTGAGAGTGTGCAGGAGGCAGGGTTACTGGGATAGAGTGAGAGTGCGGAGGAGGCAGGATCACTGAGATAGAGAGTGAGAGTGCGGAGGAGGCAGGGTCACTGGGATAGAGTGACTGAGAGTGTGGAGGAGGCAGGGTCACTGGGATAGAGTGAGAGTGCGGAGGAGACAGGGTCACTGGGATAGAGTGAGAGTGCGGAGGAGGCAGGGTCACTGGGATAGAGTGACTGAGAGTGTGGAGGAGGCAGGGTCACTGGGATAGAGTGAGAGTGCGGAGGAGGCAGGGTCACTGGGATAGAGTGACTGAGAGTGTGGAGGATGCAGGGTCACTGGGATAGAGCGACTGAGAGTGCGGAGGAGGCAGGGTCACTGTGATAGAGTGACTGAGAGTGTGCAGGAGGCAGGGTTACTGGGATAGAGTGAGAGTGCGGAGGAGGCAGGATCACTGAGATAGAGAGTGAGAGTGCGGAGGAGGCAGGGTCACTGGGATAGAGTGACTGAGAGTGTGGAGGAGGCAGGGTCACTGGGATAGAGTGAGAGTGCGGAGGAGACAGGGTCACTGTGATAGAGTGACTGAGAGTGCGGAGGAGGCAGGGTCACTGGGATAGAGTGACTGAGAGTGCGGAGGAGGCAGGGTCACTGGGATAGAGTGACAGAAAGTGCGGAGGAGGCAGGGTCACTGGGATAGAGTGACTGAGAGTGCGGAGGAGGCAGGGTCACTGGGATAGAGTGACTGAGAGTGTGGAGGAGGCAGAGTCACTGAGATAGAGTGAGAGTGCGGAGGAGGCAGGGTCACTGGGATAGAGCCACTGAGAGTGCGGAGGAGGCAGGGTCACTGGGATAGAGTGACTGAGAGTGAGGAGGAGGCAGGGTCACTCGGATAGAGTGACTGAGAGTGCGGAGGAGGCAGGGTCACTGGGATAGAGTGACTGAGAGTGCGGAGGAGGCAGGGTCACTGGGATAGAGTGACTGAGAGTGCGGAGGAGGCAGGGTCACTGGGATAGAGTGACTGAGAGTGCGGAGGAGGCAGGGTCATGGGGATAGAGTGAGAGTGCGGAGGAGGCAGGGTCACTGAGATAGAGTGAGAGTGTGGAGGAGGCAGGGTCACTGGGATAGAGCCACTGAGAGTGCGGAGGAGGCAGGGTCACTGGGATAGAGTGACTGAGAGTGAGGAGGAGGCAGGGTCACTGGGATAGAGTGAGAGTGCGGAGGAGGCAGGGTCACTGGGATAGAGTGAGAGTGCGGAGGAGGCAGGGTCACTGGGATAGAGTGACTGAGAGTGCGGAGGAGGCAGGGACACTGGGATAGAGTGAGAGTGCGGAGGAGGCAGGGTCACTGGGATAGAGTGAGAGTGCGGAGGAGGCAGGGTCACTGGGATAGAGTGAGAGTGCGGAGGAGGCAGGGTCACTGGGATAGAGAGACTGAGAGTGTGGAGGAGGCAGGGTCACTGGGATAGAGTGACTGAGAGTGCGGAGGAGGCAGGGTCACTGGGATAGAGTGACTGAGAGTGCGGAGGAGGCAGGGTCACTGGGATAGAGAGACTGAGAGTGTGGAGGAGGCAGGGTCACTGGGATAGAGTGACTGAGAGTGTGGAGGAGGCAGGGTCACTGGGATAGAGTGACTGAGAGTGCGGAGGAGGCAGGGTCACTAGGATAGAGTGACTGAGAGTGTGGAGGAGGCAGGGTCACTGGGATAGAGTGACTGAGAGTGCGGAGGAGGCAGGGTCACTGGGATAGAGTGACTGACAGTGTGGAGGAGGCAGGGTCACTGGGATAGAGTGACTGAGAGTGCGGAGGAGGCAGGGTCACTGGGATAAAGTAAGAGTGCGGAGGAGGCAGTGTCACTGGGATAGAGTGACTTAGAGTGCGGATGAGGCAGGGTCACTGGGACAGAGTGTCTGAGAGCGCGTAGGAGGCAAGGTCACTGGGATAGAGTGACTGGGAGTGTGGAGGAGGCAGGGTCACTGGGATAGAGTGAGAGTGTGGAGGAGGCAGGGTCACTGGGATAGAGGGAGAGTGCGGAGGAGGCAGGGTCACTGGGATAGAGTGACTGGGAGTGTGGAGGAGGCAGGGTCACTGGGATAGAGTGAGAGTGCGGAGGAGACAAGGTCACTGGGATAGAGTGACTGAGAGTGCGGAGGAGGCAGGGTCACTTTGATAGAGTGACTGAGAGTGCGGAGGAGGCAGGGTCACTCAGATAGAGTGACTGAGAGTGCGGAGGAGGCAGGGTCACTGGGAGAGAGTGACTGAGAGTGTGGAGGAGGCAGTGTCACTGGGATAGAGTGAGAGTGCGGAGGAGGCAGGGCCACTGGGATAGAGTGACTGAGAGTGTGGAGGAGGCAGGGTCACTGGGATAGAGTGAGAGTGCGGAGGACGCAGGGTCACTGGGATAGAGTGAGTGTGCGGAGGAGGCAGGGTCACTGGGATAGAGTGACTGAGAGTGAGGAGGAGGCAGGGTCCCGGGGATAGAGTGACTGAGAGTGTGGAGAAGGCAGGGTCACTGGGATAGAGTGAGAGTGCGGAGGAGGCAGGGTCACTGGGATAGAGTGAGAGTGCGGAGGAGGCAGGGTCACTGGGATAGAGTGACTGAGAGTGCGGAGGAGGCAGGGTCATGGGGATAGAGTGACTGAGAGTGCGGAGGAGGCAGGGTCACAGGGATAGAGTGAGAGTGCGGAGGAGCCAGGGTCACTGTGATAGAGTGAGAGTGCGGAGGAGGCAGGGTCACTGGGATAGAGTGACTTAGAGTGTGGAGGAGGCAGGGTCACTGGGATAGAGTGACTGAGAGTGCGGAGGAGGCCGGGTCACTGGGATAGAGTGACTGAGAGTGTGGAGGAGGCAGGGTCACTGGGATAGAGAGACTGAGAGTGTGGAGGAGGCAGGGTCACTGGGATAGAGTGACTGAGAGTGCGGAGGAGGCAGGGTCACTGGGATAGAGTGACTGAGAGTGTGGAGGAGGCAGGGTCACTGAGATAGAGTGACTGAGAGTGCGGAGGAGGCAGGGTCACTGGGATAGATAGACTGAGAGTGCGGAGGAGGCAGGGTCACTGGGATAGAGTGACTGAGAGAGTGGAGGAGGCAGGGTCACTGGGATAGAGTGACTGAGAGTGCGGAGGAGGCAGGGTCACTGGGATAGAGTAAGAGTGCGGAGAAGGCAGTGTCACTGGGTTAGAGTGACTGAGAGTGCGGTGGAGGCAAGGTCACTGGGATAGAGTGACTGAGAGTGAGGAGGAGGCAGGGTCACTCGGATAGAGTGACTGAGAGTGCGGAGGAGGCAGGGTCACTGGGATAGAGTGACTGAGAGTGCGGAGGAGGCAGGGTCACTGGGATAGAGTGACTGAGAGTGTGGAGGAGGCAGAGTCACTGAGATAGAGTGAGAGTGCGGAGGAGGCAGGGTCACTGGGATAGAGCCACTGAGAGTGCGGAGGAGGCAGGGTCACTGGGATAGAGTGACTGAGAGTGAGGAGGAGGCAGGGTCACTCGGATAGAGTGACTGAGAGTGCGGAGGAGGCAGGGTCACTGGGATAGAGTGACTGAGAGTGCGGAGGAGGCAGGGTCACTGGGATAGAGTGACAGAGAGTGCGGAGGAGGCAGGGTCACTGGGATAGAGTGACTGAGAGTGCGGAGGAGGCAGGGTCACTGGGATAGAGTGACTGAGAGTGTGGAGGAGGCAGAGTCACTGAGATAGAGTGAGAGTGCGGAGGAGGCAGGGTCACTGGGATAGAGCCACTGAGAGTGCGGAGGAGGCAGGGTCACTGGGATAGAGTGACTGAGAGTGAGGAGGAGGCAGGGTCACTCGGATAGAGTGACTGAGAGTGCGGAGGAGGCAGGGTCACTGGGATAGAGTGACTGAGAGTGCGGAGGAGGCAGGGTCACTGGGATAGAGTGACTGAGAGTGCGGAGGAGGCAGGGTCACTGGGATCGAGTGACTGAGAGTGCGGAGGAGGCAGGGTCATGGGGATAGAGTGAGAGTGCGGAGGAGGCAGGGTCACTGAGATAGAGTGAGAGTGTGGAGGAGGCAGGGTCACTGGGATAGAGCCGCTGAGAGTGCGGAGGAGGCAGGGTCACTGGGATAGAGTGACTGAGAGTGAGGAGGAGGCAGGGTCACTCGGATAGAGTGAGAGTGTGGAGGAGGCAGGGTCACTGGGATAGAGTGAGAGTGCGGAGGAGGCAGGGTCACTGGGATAGAGTGAGAGTGCGGAGGAGGCATGGTCACTGGGATAGAGTGACTGAGAGTGCGGAGGAGGCAGGGACACTGGGATAGAGTGAGAGTGCGGAGGAGGCAGGGTCACTGGGATAGAGTGAGAGTGCGGAGGAGGCAGGGTCACTGGGATAGAGTGAGAGTGCGGAGGAGGCAGGGTCACTGGGATAGAGAGACTGAGAGTGTGGAGGAGGCAGGGTCACTGGGATAGAGTGACTGAGAGTGCGGAGGAGGCAGGGTCACTGGGATAGAGTGACTGAGAGTGCGGAGGAGGCAGGGTCACTGGGATAGAGAGACTGAGAGTGTGGAGGAGGCAGGGTCACTGGGATAGAGTGACTGAGAGTGTGGAGGAGGCAGGGTCACTGGGATAGAGTGACTGAGAGTGCGGAGGAGGCAGTGTCACTGGGAAAGAGTGACTGAGAGTGTGGAGGAGGCAGGGTCACTGGGATAGAGTGACTGAGAGTGCGGAGGAGGCAGGGTCACTGGGATAGAGTGACTGACAGTGTGGAGGAGGCAGGGTCACTGGGATAGAGTGACTGAGAGTGCGGAGGAGGCAGGGTCACTGGGATAGAGTAAGAGTGCGGAGGAGGCAGTGACACTGGGATAGAGTGACTTAGCGTGCGGAGGAGGCAGGGTCACTGGGACAGAGTGTCTGAGAGCGCGTAGGAGGCAGGGTCACTGGGATAGAGTGACTGGGAGTGTGGAGGAGGCAGGGTCACTGGGATAGAGTGAGAGTGTGGAGGAGGCAGGGTCACTGGGATAGAGGGAGAGTGCGGAGGAGGCAGGGTCACTGGGATAGAGTGACTGGGAGTGTGGAGGAGGCAGGGTCACTGGGATAGAGTGAGAGTGCGGAGGAGACAGGGTCACTGGGATAGAGTGAGTGTGCGGAGGAGACAAGGTCACTGGGATAGAGTGACTGAGAGTGCGGAGGAGGCAGGGTCACTGTGATAGAGTGACTGAGAGTGCGGAGGAGGCAGGGTCACTGGGATAGAGTGACTGAGAGTGCGGAGGAGGCAGGGTCACTGGGAGAGAGTGACTGAGAGTGTGGAGGAGGCAGTGTCACTGGGATAGAGTGAGAGTGCGGAGGAGGCAGTGTCACTGGGATAGAGTGACTGAGAGTGTGGAGGAGGCAGGGTCACTGGGATAGAGTGAGAGTGCGGAGGAGGCAGGATCACTGAGATAGAGAGTGAGAGTGCGGAGGAGGCAGGGTCACTGGGATAGAGTGATTGAGAGTGTGGAGGAGGCAGGGTCACTGGGATAGAGTGAGAGTGCGGAGGACGCAGGGTCACTGGGATAGAGTGAGTGTGCGGAGGAGGCAGGGTCACTGGGATAGAGTGACTGAGAGTGAGGAGGAGGCAGGGTCACTGGGATAGAGTGACTGAGAGTGTGGAGAAGGCAGGGTCACTGGGATAGAGTGAGAGTGCGGAGGAGGCAGGGTCACTGGGATAGAGTGAGAGTGCGGAGGAGGCAGGGTCACTGGGATAGAGTGACTGAGAGTGCGGAGGAGGCAGGGTCATGGGGATAGAGTGACTGAGAGTGCGGAGGAGGCAGGGTCACTGGGATAGAGTGAGAGTGCGGAGGAGCCAGGGTCACTGGGATAGAGTGACTGAGAGTGCGGAGGAGGCAGGGTCATGGGGATAGAGTGACTGAGAGTGTGGAGGAGGCAGGGTAACTGGGATAGAGTGACTGAGAGTGCGGAGGAGGCAGGGTCACTGGGATAGAGTGACTGAGAGTGTGGAGGAGGCAGGGTCACTGGGATAGAGTGACTGAGAGTGCGGAGGAGGCAGGGTCACTGGGATAGAGTGACTGAGAGTGTGGAGGAGGCAGGGTCACTGAGATAGAGTGACTGAGAGTGCGGAGGAGGCAGGGTCACTGGGATAGATTGACTGAGAGTGCGGAGGAGGCAGGGTCACTGGGATAGAGTGACTGAGAGTGTGGAGGAGGCAGGGTCACTGGGATAGAGTGACTGAGAGTGCGGAGGAGGCAGGGTCACTGGGATAGAGTAAGAGTGCGGAGAAGGCAGTGTCACTGGGTTAGAGTGACTGAGAGTGCGGTGAAGGCAGGGTCACTGGGATAGAGTGACTGAGAGTGCGGAGGAGGCAGGGTCACTGGGATAGAGTGACTGAGAGTGCGGAGGAGGCAGGGTCACTGGGATAGAGTGACTGAGAGTGCGGAGGAGGCAGGGTCACTGGGACAGAGTGTCTGCGAGCGCGTAGGAGGCAGGGTCACTGGGATAGCGTGAGAGTGCGGAGGAGGCAGGGTCACTGGGATAGCGTGAGAGTGCGGAGGAGACAGGGTCACTGGGATAGAGTGAGAGTGTGGAGGAGGCAGGGTCACTGGGATAGAGTGACTGAGAGTGCGGAGGAGGCAGGGTCACTGAGATAGAGTGACTGAGAGTGCGGAGGAGGCAGGGTCACTGGGATAGCGTGAGAGTGCGGAGGAGGCAGGGTCACTGGGATAGCGTGAGAGTGCGGAGGCGACAGGGTCACTGGGATAGAGTGAGAGTGTGGAGGAGGCAGGGTCACTGGGATAGAGTGACTGAGAGTGCGGAGGAGGCAGGGTCACTGGGATAAAGTGACTGGGAGTGTGGAGCAGGCAGGGTCACTGGGATAGAGTGAGAGTGCGGAGGAGGCAGTGTCACTGGGATAGAGGGAGAGTGCGAAGGAGGCAGGGTCACTGGGATAGAGTGACTGGGAGTGTGGAGGAGGCAGGGTCACTGGGATAGAGTGACTGAGAGTGCGGAGGAGACAGGGTCACTGGGATAGAGTGACTGAGAGTGCGGAGGAGGCAGGTTCACTGGGATAGAGTGACTGAGAGTGCGGAGGAGGCAGGGTCACTGGGATAGAGTGACTGAGAGTGTGGAGGAGGCAGGGTCACTGGGATAGAGTGAGAGTGCGGAGGAGGCAGGGTCACTGGGATAGAGTGACTGAGAGTGCGGAGGAGGCAGGTTCACTTGGATAGAGTGACTGAGAGTGCGGAGGAGGCAGGGTCACTGGGATAGAGTAAGAGTGCGGAGAAGGCAGTGTCACTGGGATAGAGTGACTGAGAGTGTGGAGGAGGCAGGGCCACTGGGATAGAGTGACTGAGAGAGCGGAGGAGGCAGGGTCACTGGTATAGAGAGACTGATGGTGCGGAGGAGGCAGGGTCACTGGGATAGAGTGAAAGTGCGGAGGAGGCAGGGTCACTGGGATAGAGTGACTGAGAGAGCGGAGGAGGCAGGGTCATGGGGATAGAGTGACTGAGAGTGCGGAGGAGGCAGGGTCACTGGGATAGAGTGAGAGTGCGGAGGAGCCAGGGTCACTGGGATAGAGTGAGAGTGCGGAGGAGGCAGGGTCACTGGGATAGAGTGAGAGTGCGGAGGAGGCAGGGTCACTGGGATAGAGTGACTGAGAGTGCAGAGGAGGCTGGGTCACTGGGATAGAGTGAGAGTGCGGAGGAGGCAGGGTCACTGGGATAGAGTGATTGAGAGTGTGGAGGAGGCAGGGTCACTGGGATCGAGTGAGAGTGCGGAGGAGACAGGGTCACTGGGATAGAGTGAGAGTGTGGAGGAGGCAGGGTCACTGGGATAGAGTGACTGAGAGTGCGGAGGAGGCAGGGTCACTGAGATAGAGTGACTGAGAGTGCGGAGGAGGCAGGGTCACTGGGATAGCGTGAGAGTGCGGAGGAGGCAGGGTCACTGGGATAGCGTGAGAGTGCGGAGGCGACAGGGTCACTGGGATAGAGTGAGAGTGTGGAGGAGGCAGGGTCACTGGGATAGAGTGACTGAGAGTGCGGAGGAGGCAGGGTCACTGGGATAAAGTGACTGGGAGTGTGGAGCAGGCAGGGTCACTGGGATAGAGTGAGAGTGCGGAGGAGGCAGTGTCACTGGGATAGAGGGAGAGTGCGAAGGAGGCAGGGTCACTGGGATAGAGTGACTGGGAGTGTGGAGGAGGCAGGGTCACTGGGATAGAGTGACTGAGAGTGCGGAGGAGACAGGGTCACTGGGATAGAGTGACTGAGAGTGCGGAGGAGGCAGGTTCACTGGGATAGAGTGACTGAGAGTGCGGAGGAGGCAGGGTCACTGGGATAGAGTGACTGAGAGTGTGGAGGAGGCAGGGTCACTGGGATAGTGTGAGAGTGCGGAGGAGGCAGGGTCACTGGGATAGAGTGACTGAGAGTGCGGAGGAGGCAGGTTCACTTGGATAGAGTGACTGAGAGTGCGGAGGAGGTAGGGTCACTGGGATAGAGTAAGAGTGCGGAGAAGGCAGTGTCACTGGGATAGAGTGACTGAGAGTGTGGAGGAGGCAGGGCCACTGGGATAGAGTGACTGAGAGAGCGGAGGAGGCAGGGTCACTGGTATAGAGAGACTGATGGTGCGGAGGAGGCAGGGTCACTGGGATAGAGTGAAAGTGCGGAGGAGGCAGGGTCACTGGGATAGAGTGACTGAGAGAGCGGAGGAGGCAGGGTCATGGGGATAGAGTGACTGAGAGTGCGGAGGAGGCAGGGTCACTGGGATAGAGTGAGAGTGCGGAGGAGCCAGGGTCACTGGGATAGAGTGAGAGTGCGGAGGAGGCAGGGTCACTGGGATAGAGTGAGAGTGCGGAGGAGGCAGGGTCACTGGGATAGAGTGAGAGTGCGGAGGAGGCAGGGTCACTGGGATAGAGTGAGAGTGCGGAGGAGGCAGGGTCACTGGGATAGAGTGACTGAGAGTGCGGAGGAGGCAGGGTCATGGGGATAGAGTGACTGAGAGTGCGGAGGAGGCAGGGTCACTGGGATAGAGTGAGAGTGCGGAGGAGCCAGGGTCACTGGGATAGAGTGACTGAGAGTGCGGAGGAGGCAGGGTCATGGGGATAGAGTGACTGAGAGTGTGGAGGAGGCAGGGTCACTGGGATAGAGTGACTGAGAGTGCGGAGGAGGCAGGGTCACTGGGATAGAGTGACTGAGAGTGTGGAGGAGGCAGGGTCACTGGGATAGAGTGACTGAGAGTGCGGAGGAGGCAGGGTCACTGGGATAGAGTGACTGAGAGTGTGGAGGAGGCAGGGTCACTGAGATAGAGTGACTGAGAGTGCGGAGGAGGCAGGGTCACTGGGATAGATTGACTGAGAGTGCGGAGGAGGCAGGGTCACTGGGATAGAGTGACTGAGAGTGTGGAGGAGGCAGGGTCACTGGGATACAGTGACTGAGAGTGCGGAGGAGGCAGGGTCACTGGGATAGAGTAAGAGTGCGGAGAAGGCAGTGTCACTGGGTTAGAGTGACTGAGAGTGCGGTGAAGGCAGGGTCACTGGGATAGAGTGACTGAGAGTGCGGAGGAGGCAGGGTCACTGGGATGGAGTGACTGAGAGTGCGGAGGAGGCAGGGTCACTGGGATAGAGTGACTGAGAGTGCGGAGGAGGCAGGGTCACTGGGACAGAGTGTCTGCGAGCGCGTAGGAGGCAGGGTCACTGGGATAGCGTGAGAGTGCGGAGGAGGCAGGGTCACTGGGATAGCGTGAGAGTGCGGAGGAGACAGGGTCACTGGGATAGAGTGAGAGTGTGGAGGAGGCAGGGTCACTGGGATAGAGTGACTGAGAGTGCGGAGGAGGCAGGGTCACTGAGATAGAGTGACTGAGAGTGCGGAGGAGGCAGGGTCACTGGGATAGCGTGAGAGTGCGGAGGATGCAGGGTCACTGGGATAGCGTGAGAGTGCGGAGGCGACAGGGTCACTGGGATAGAGTGAGAGTGTGGAGGAGGCAAGGTCACTGGGATAGAGTGACTGAGAGTGCGGAGGAGGCAGGGTCACTGGGATAAAGTGACTGGGAGTGTGGAGCAGGCAGGGTCACTGGGATAGAGTGAGAGTGCGGAGGAGGCAGTGTCACTGGGATAGAGGGAGAGTGCGAAGGAGGCAGGGTCACTGGGATAGAGTGACTGGGAGTGTGGAGGAGGCAGGGTCACTGGGATAGAGTGACTGAGAGTGCGGAGGATACAGGGTCACTGGGATAGAGTGACTGAGAGTGCGGAGGAGGCAGGTTCACTGGGATAGAGTGACTGAGAGTGCGGAGGAGGCAGGGTCACTGGGATAGAGTGACTGAGAGTGTGGAGGAGGCAGGGTCACTGGGATAGAGTGAGAGTGCGGAGGAGGCAGGGTCACTGGGATAGAGTGACTGAGAGTGCGGAGGAGGCAGGTTCACTTGGATAGAGTGACTGAGAGTGCGGAGGAGGCAGGGTCACTGGGATAGAGTAAGAGTGCGGAGAAGGCAGTGTCACTGGGATAGAGTGACTGAGAGTGTGGAGGAGGCAGGGCCACTGGGATGGAGTGACTGAGAGAGCGGAGGAGGCAGGGTCACTGGCATAGAGAGACTGATGGTGCGGAGGAGGCAGGGTCACTGGGATAGAGTGAAAGTGCGGAGGAGGCAGGGTCACTGGGATAGAGTGACTGAGAGAGCGGAGGAGGCAGGGTCATGGGGATAGAGTGACTGAGAGTGCGGAGGAGGCAGGGTCACTGGGATAGAGTGAGAGTGCGGAGGAGCCAGGGTCACTGGGATAGAGTGAGACTGCGGAGGAGGCAGGGTTACTGGGATAGAGTGAGAGTGCGGAGGAGGCAGGGTCACTGGGACAGAGTGACTGAGAGTGCAGAGGAGGCTGGGTCACTGGGATAGAGTGAGAGTGCGGAGGAGGCAGGGTCACTGGGATAGAGTGATTGAGAGTGTGGAGGAGGCAGGGTCACTGGGATCGAGTGAGAGTGCGGAGGAGGCAGGGTCACTGGGATAGAGCCACTGAGAGTGCGGAGGAGGCAGGGTCACTGGGTTAGAGTGACTGAGAGTGCGGTGGAGGCAAGGTCACTGGGGTAGAGTGACTGAGAGTGAGGAGGAGGCAGGGTCACTCGGATAGAGTGACTGAGAGTGCGGAGGAGGCAGGGTCACTGGGATAGAGTGACTGAGAGTGCGGAGGAGGCAGGGTCACTGGGATAGAGTGACTGAGAGTGTGGAGGAGGCAGAGTCACTGAGATAGAGTGAGAGTGCGGAGGAGGCAGGGTCACTGGGATAGAGCCACTGAGAGTGCGGAGGAGGCAGGGTCACTGGGATAGAGTGACTGAGAGTGAGGAGGAGGCAGGGTCACTCGGATAGAGTGACTGAGAGTGCGGAGGAGGCAGGGTCACTGGGATAGAGTGACTGAGAGTGCGGAGGAGGCAGGGTCACTGGGATAGAGTGACAGAGAGTGCGGAGGAGGCAGGGTCACTGGGATAGAGTGACTGAGAGTGCGGAGGAGGCAGGGTCACTGGGATAGAGTGACTGAGAGTGTGGAGGAGGCAGAGTCACTGAGATAGAGTGAGAGTGCGGAGGAGGCAGGGTCACTGGGATAGAGCCACTGAGAGTGCGGAGGAGGCAGGGTCACTGGGATAGAGTGACTGAGAGTGAGGAGGAGGCAGGGTCACTCGGATAGAGTGACTGAGAGTGCGGAGGAGGCAGGGTCACTGGGATAGAGTGACTGAGAGTGCGGAGGAGGCAGGGTCACTGGGATAGAGTGACTGAGAGTGCGGAGGAGGCAGGGTCACTGGGATAGAGTGACTGAGAGTGCGGAGGAGGCAGGGTCATGGGGATAGAGTGAGAGTGCGGAGGAGGCAGGGTCACTGAGATAGAGTGAGAGTGTGGAGGAGGCAGGGTCACTGGGATAGAGCCGCTGAGAGTGCGGAGGAGGCAGGGTCACTGGGATAGAGTGACTGAGAGTGAGGAGGAGGCAGGGTCACTCGGATAGAGTGAGAGTGTGGAGGAGGCAGGGTCACTGGGATAGAGTGAGAGTGCGGAGGAGGCAGGGTCACTGGGATAGAGTGAGAGTGCGGAGGAGGCAGGGTCACTGGGATAGAGTGACTGAGAGTGCGGAGGAGGCAGGGACACTGGGATAGAGTGAGAGTGCGGAGGAGGCAGGGTCACTGGGATAGAGTGAGAGTGCGGAGGAGGCAGGGTCACTGGGATAGAGTGAGAGTGCGGAGGAGGCAGGGTCACTGGGATAGAGTGAGAGTGCGGAGGAGGCAGGGTCACTGGGATAGAGTGAGAGTGCGGAGGAGGCAGGGTCACTGGGATAGAGAGACTGAGAGTGTGGAGGAGGCAGGGTCACTGGGATAGAGTGACTGAGAGTGTGGAGGAGGCAGGGTCACTGGGATAGAGTGACTGAGAGTGCGGAGGAGGCAGTGTCACTGGGAAAGAGTGACTGAGAGTGTGGAGGAGGCAGGGTCACTGGGATAGAGTGACTGAGAGTGCGGAGGAGGCAGGGTCACTGGGATAGAGTGACTGACAGTGTGGAGGAGGCAGGGTCACTGGGATAGAGTGACTGAGAGTGCGGAGGAGGCAGGGTCACTGGGATAGAGTAAGAGTGCGGAGGAGGCAGTGACACTGGGATAGAGTGACTTAGCGTGCGGAGGAGGCAGGGTCACTGGGACAGAGTGTCTGAGAGCGCGTAGGAGGCAGGGTCACTGGGATAGAGTGACTGGGAGTGTGGAGGAGGCAGGGTCACTGGGATAGAGTGAGAGTGTGGAGGAGGCAGGGTCACTGGGATAGAGGGAGAGTGCGGAGGAGGCAGGGTCACTGGGATAGAGTGACTGGGAGTGTGGAGGAGGCAGGGTCACTGGGATAGAGTGAGAGTGCGGAGGAGACAGGGTCACTGGGATAGAGTGCGAGTGCGGAGGAGACAAGGTCACTGGGATAGAGTGACTGAGAGTGCGGAGGAGGCAGGGTCACTGTGATAGAGTGACTGAGAGTGCGGAGGAGGCAGGGTCACTGGGATAGAGTGACTGAGAGTGCGGAGGAGGCAGGGTCACTGGGAGAGAGTGACTGAGAGTGCGGAGGAGGCAGTGTCACTGGGATAGAGTGACTGAGAGTGTGGAGGAGGCAGGGTCACTGGGATAGAGTGAGAGTGCGGAGGAGGCAGGATCACTGAGATAGAGAGTGAGAGTGCGGAGGAGGCAGGGTCACTGGGATAGAGTGATTGAGAGTGTGGAGGAGGCAGGGTCACTGGGATAGAGTGAGAGTGCGGAGGACGCAGGGTCACTGGGATAGAGTGAGTGTGCGGAGGAGGCAGGGTCACTGGGATAGAGTGACTGAGAGTGAGGAGGAGGCAGGGTCACTGGGATAGAGTGACTGAGAGTGTGGAGAAGGCAGGGTCACTGGGATAGAGTGAGAGTGCGGAGGAGGCAGGGTCACTGGGATAGAGTGAGAGGGCGGAGGAGGCAGGGTCACTGGGATAGAGTGACTGAGAGTGCGGAGGAGGCAGGGTCATGGGGATAGAGTGACTGAGAGTGCGGAGGAGGCAGGGTCACTGGGATAGAGTGAGAGTGCGGAGGAGCCAGGGTCACTGGGATAGAGTGACTGAGAGTGCGGAGGAGGCAGGGTCATGGGGATAGAGTGACTGAGAGTGTGGAGGAGGCAGGGTCACTGGGATAGAGTGACTGAGAGTGCGGAGGAGGCAGGGTCACTGGGATAGAGTGACTGAGAGTGTGGAGGAGGCAGGGTCACTGGGATAGAGTGACTGAGAGTGCGGAGGAGGCAGGGTCACTGGGATAGAGTGACTGAGAGTGTGGAGGAGGCAGGGTCACTGAGATAGAGTGACTGAGAGTGCGGAGGAGGCAGGGTCACTGGGATAGATTGACTGAGAGTGCGGAGGAGGCAGGGTCACTGGGATAGAGTGACTGAGAGTGTGGAGGAGGCAGGGTCACTGGGATAGAGTGACTGAGAGTGCGGAGGAGGCAGGGTCACTGGGATAGAGTAAGAGTGCGGAGAAGGCAGTGTCACTGGGTTAGAGTGACTGAGAGTGCGGTGAAGGCAGGGTCACTGGGATAGAGTGACTGAGAGTGCGGAGGAGGCAGGGTCACTGGGATAGAGTGACTGAGAGTGCGGAGGAGGCAGGGTCACTGGGATAGAGTGACTGAGAGTGCGGAGGAGGCAGGGTCACTGGGACAGAGTGTCTGCGAGCGCGTAGGAGGCAGGGTCACTGGGATAGCGTGAGAGTGCGGAGGAGGCAGGGTCACTGGGATAGCGTGAGAGTGCGGAGGAGACAGGGTCACTGGGATAGAGTGAGAGTGTGGAGGAGGCAGGGTCACTGGGATAGAGTGACTGAGAGTGCGGAGGAGGCAGGGTCACTGAGATAGAGTGACTGAGAGTGCGGAGGAGGCAGGGTCACTGGGATAGCGTGAGAGTGCGGAGGAGGCAGGGTCACTGGGATAGCGTGAGAGTGCGGAGGCGACAGGGTCACTGGGATAGAGTGAGAGTGTGGAGGAGGCAGGGTCACTGGGATAGAGTGACTGAGAGTGCGGAGGAGGCAGGGTCACTGGGATAAAGTGACTGGGAGTGTGGAGCAGGCAGGGTCACTGGGATAGAGTGAGAGTGCGGAGGAGGCACTGTCACTGGGATAGAGGGAGAGTGCGAAGGAGGCAGGGTCACTGGGATAGAGTGACTGGGAGTGTGGAGGAGGCAGGGTCACTGGGATAGAGTGACTGAGAGTGCGGAGGAGACAGGGTCACTGGGATAGAGTGACTGAGAGTGCGGAGGAGGCAGGTTCACTGGGATAGAGTGACTGAGAGTGCGGAGGAGGCAGGGTCACTGGGATAGAGTGACTGAGAGTGTGGAGGAGGCAGGGTCACTGGGATAGAGTGAGAGTGCGGAGGAGGCAGGGTCACTGGGATAGAGTGACTGAGAGTGCGGAGGAGGCAGGTTCACTTGGATAGAGTGACTGAGAGTGCGGAGGAGGCAGGGTCACTGGGATAGAGTAAGAGTGCGGAGAAGGCAGTGTCACTGGGATAGAGTGACTGAGAGTGTGGAGGAGGCAGGGCCACTGGGATAGAGTGACTGAGAGAGCGGAGGAGGCAGGGTCACTGGTATAGAGAGACTGATGGTGCGGAGGAGGCAGGGTCACTGGGATAGAGTGAAAGTGCGGAGGAGGCAGGGTCACTGGGATAGAGTGACTGAGAGAGCGGAGGAGGCAGGGTCATGGGGATAGAGTGACTGAGAGTGCGGAGGAGGCAGGGTCACTGGGATAGAGTGAGAGTGCGGAGGAGCCAGGGTCACTGGGATAGAGTGAGAGTGCGGAGGAGGCAGGGTCACTGGGATAGAGTGAGAGTGCGGAGGAGGCAGGGTCACTGGGATAGAGTGACTGAGAGTGCAGAGGAGGCTGGGTCACTGGGATAGAGTGAGAGTGCGGAGGAGGCAGGGTCACTGGGATAGAGTGATTGAGAGTGTGGAGGAGGCAGGGTCACTGGGATCGAGTGAGAGTGCCGAGGAGGCAGGATCACTGAGATAGAGAGTGAGAGTGCGGAAGAGGCAGGGTCACTGGGATAGAGTGACTGAGAGTGTGGAGGAGGCAGGGTCACTGGGATAGAGTGAGAGTGCGGAGGACGCAGGGTCACTGGGATAGAGTGAGAGTGCGGAGGAGGCAGGGTCACTGGGATAGAGTGAGAGTGCGGAGGAGGCAGGGTCACTGGGATAGAGTGACTGAGAGTGAGGAGGAGGCAGGGTCACTGGGATAGAGTGAGAGTGCGGAGGAGGCAGGGTCACTGGGATAGAGTGACTGAGAGTGTGGAGGAGGCAGGGTCACTGGGATAGACTGAGAGTGTGGAGGAGGCAGGGTCACTGGGATAGAGTGACTGAGAGTGCGGAGGAGGCAGGGTCACTGGGATAGACTGAGAGTGTGGAGGCGGCAGGGTCACTGGCATAGAGTGAGAGTGCGGAGGAGGCAGGGTCACTGGGATAGAGTGACTGAGAGTGCGGAGGAGGCAGGGTCACTGGGATAGACTGAGAGTGTGGAGGAGGCAGGGTCACTGGGATAGAGTGACTGAGAGTGCGGAGGAGGCAGGGTCACTGGGATAGAGTGAGAGTGCGGAGGAGGCAGGGTCACTGGGATAGAGTGAGAGTGCGGAGGAGGCAGGGTCACTGGGATAGAGTGACTGAGAGTGCGGAGGAGGCAGGGTCACTGGGATAGAGTGACTGAGAGTGCAGAGGAGGCAGGGTCACTGGGATAGAGTAAGAGTGCGGAGAAGGCAGTGTCACTGGGTTAGAGTGACTGAGAGTGCGGTGGAGGCAGGGTCACTGGGATAGAGTGACTGAGAATGCGGAGGAGGCAGGGTCACTGGGATAGAGTGACTGAGAGTGCGGAGGAGGCAGGGTCACTGGGATAGAGTGACTGAGAGTGCAGAGGAGGCAGGGTCACTGGGACAGAGTGTCTGAGAGCGCGTAGGAGGCAGGGTCACTGGGATAGAGTGACTGGGAGAGTGGAGGAGGCTGGGTCACTGAGATAGAGTGACTGAGAGTGCGGAGGAGGCAGGGTCACTGGGATAGAGTGACTGAGAGTGCGGAGGAGGCAGGGTCACTGCGATAGAGTGACAGAGAGTGTGGAGGAGGCAGGGTCACTGGGATAGAGTGACAGAGAGTGCGGAGGAGGCAGGGTCACTGGGATAGAGTGACAGAGAGTGTGGAGGAGGCAGGGTCACTGGGATAGAGTGACAGAGAGTGCGGAGGATGCAGGGACACTGGGATAGAGTGACTGAGAGTGCGGAGGAGGCAGGGTCACTTGGATAGAGTGACAGATGGTGCGGAGGAGGCAGGGTCACTGGGATAGAGTGACTGAGAGTGCGGAGGAGGCAGGGTCACTGGGATAGAGTGAGAGTGCGGAGGAGGCTGGGTCACTGGGACAAAGTGACTGAGAGTGCGGAGGAGGCAGGGACACTGGGATAGAGTGAGAGTGCGGAGGAGGCAGGGTCACTGGGGTAGAGTGACAGAGAGTGTGGAGGAGGCAAGGTCACTGGGATAGAGTGACTGAGAGTGCGGAGGAGGCAGGGTCACTGGGATAGCGTGAGAGTGCGGAGGAGGCAGGGTCACTGGGATAGAGTGAGAGTGCGGAGGAGGCAGGGTCACTGGGACAGAGTGAGAGTGCGGAGGAGGCAGGGTCACTGGGATAGATTGACAGAGAGTGTGGAGTAGGCAGGGTCACTGGGTAGAGTGACTGAGAGTGCGGAGGAGGCAGGGTCACTGGGATTACGTAGAACATAGAACATTACAGCGCAGTACAGTCCCTTCGGCCCTCGATGTTGCGCCGACCTGTGAAACCACTCTAAAGCCCATCTACACTATTCCCTTATCGTCCATATGTCTATCCAATGACCATTTGAATACCCTTAGTGTTGTCGAGTCCACTACTGTTGCAGGCAGGGCATTCCACACCCTTACTACTCTCTGCGTAAAGAACCTACCTCTGACATCTGTCTTATATCTATCACCCCTCAATTTAAAGCTATGTCCCCTTGTGCTAGACATCACCATCCGAGGAAAAAAGCTCTCATTGTCCACCCTATCCAATCCTCTGATCATCTTGTATTCCTCAATTAAGTTACCTCTTAACCTTCTTCTCTCTAATGAAAACAGCCTCAAGTCCCTCAGCCTTTCCTCATAAGATCTTCCCTCCATACCAGGCAACATTCTGGTAAATCTCCTCTGCACCCTTTCCAGTGCTTCCACATCCTTCCTATAATGCGGCGACCAGAATTGCACGCAATACTCCAAGTGCGGCCGCACCAGAGTTTTGTACAGCTGCAACATGACCTCATGGCTCCGAAACTCAATCCCTCTACCATTAAAAGCTAACACACCGTACGCCTTCTTAACAACCCCCTCAACCTGAGTGGCAACTTTCAGGGATCTATGTACATGGACACCGAGATCTCTCTGCTCATCCACATTGACAAGAATCTTACCATTAGCCCAGTACTCTGTCTTCCTGTTATTCCTTCCAAAATGAATCACCTCACACTTTTCTGCATTAAACTCCATTTGCCACCTCTCAGCCCAGCGCTGCAGCTTATCTATGTCCCTCTGTAACTTGTAATATCCTTCCGCACAGTCCACAACTCCACCGACTTTAGTGTCATCTGCAAATTTACTCACGCATCCTTCCACGCCCTCCTCCAGGTCATTTATAAAAATGACAAACAGCAGTGGCCCCAAAACAGATCCTTGTGGTACACCACTAGCAACTGGACTCCAGTCTGAACACTTCCCATCAACCACCACCCTTTGTCTTCTTCCAGCTAGCCAATTTCTGATCCAAACTGCTAAATCACCCTGAATCCCATGCTTCCGTATTTTCTGCAGTAGCCTACTGTGGGGAACCTTATCAAACGCTTTACTGAAATCCATATACACCACATCAACTGCTTTACCCTCATCCACCTGTTTGGTCACCTTCTCAAAGAACTCAATAAGGTTTGTGAGGCATGACCTACCCTTCACGAAACCGTGTTGACTATGTCTAATCAAATTATTCCTTTCCAGATGATTATACATCCTATCTCTTATAAACCTTTCCAAGATTTTTCCCACAACAGAAGTAAGGCTCACTGGTCTATAGTTACCGGGGTTGTCTCTACCACCCTTCTTGAACAAGGGGACAACATTTGCTATCCTCCAGTCTTCTGGCACTATTCCTGTTGACAAAGATGACTTAAAGATCAAAGCCAAAGGCTCAGCAATCTCCTCCCTAGCTTCCCAGAGAGTCCTAGGATAAATCCCATCCGACCCAGGGGACTTATCTATTTTCACCCTTTCCAGAATTGTTAACACCTCCTCCTTAGGATAGAGTGACTGAGAGTGCGGAGGAAGCAGGGTCACTGGGATAGACTGACCCAGCCAGAGGATTAAGTTTTGAAGGATCTTGAACTCTTCCTGTTGTCATACTGAGAATGAGACAAACTATCACAGAGTAATGAAAATACTAAATGGACAGAACGGGTTAATGCAGAGAACTGTTTCCCATGAATCCATGATTAGAGAACAGGAGAACCTCAGTTTTAACAAGAGGAACGGGGAAAATGCTGTAAATCTGAAATAACAACAGAAAATGCTGGGAAATGCGAATAGGTCAGGCACAATCTGTAAATAAAAATAGGCAGGTTATAACATTTAGAGAGTGTGTCTGAGATAAGGTTTAAACAAACTCAAGCTGGTGAAAGGGAAGTTTGGGTCCGATGTTGGGAAAATGTCTCCATGTAAACAATGATTAACCCTGGGACTGAGCTCTCAGGAAAGGTGATGGAATCAATCAAGAGTCATTAGACATTGTGCTGCCAATAATTATAGGTTTCTATGGAAACATCACTAGGTAGCGTTCCTCAATGTGTTTTTATCCTGTGATCATGTGTATGCTCTTCAGATACTGGATCCAACGTCCATGATTCTCTGTAACCTCTCATCTGGATAACCTCAGCCAGAAGTGTGCTCAGGACGTCCTGCGAGTGGACAATTCGGTTCCTGACCCTTTCTAGGGTTTCAAACATCTGAGAAAATGCGTCACATCCCAACATGCGAGCGGCAAGCTTGGATACCCTCACCCAGGCCTGGTTGGTCATCCTCAAGCTTGAGCCGAACAACCAAGCACCATCTTGTATTTTCCCATACCAAGATCACCTTCCTTTGAACAACAACCTACTTTTGTTTATCCAACACTGTTAATGTTGCAAAACGACCTCTAACATTTCAAGAATTCTGGAAGCTTTGGTGCCAATGATTGTATGGCGGAGGAACTAGACCAGACCTGCATGAGCATAGTGTAGAGCTGGATAGGACTGCAAACAGCAGGATCAAGTGAGATTCTGGAGACACTTATAGACTGGGGCAATGATGCAATCACAAGCAGGGAACAAAGGAAATTATTAAGGAGGGTGATGAGCGGATTAAGAATGCACGAAATATATCGCCGTTCCTTCACTGTCGCTGGGACAAAATCCTGGAACTCCCTCCCTAACAGCACAGTGGGTGTACCTACACCATGGGGACTGCAGCGGTTCAAGAAGGCAGCTCACCACCACCTTCTGAAGGGCAACTAGGGATGGGCAACAAATACTGGGCCTAACCAGCGACGCCCACATCCCGTAAATGAATTTTAAAAAAGGCAGCAGATTCCGCATGAGTCAGAGTTGAATGTAATGCTCAGGAAGGACATTCAAAAAGTCTGGAATTGACAATAACATTGAAGTGTTTGGGAGCAGCGAAGGTGAAAAGGTTTGGAGACAGGAGGAATTTCAGAAACAGGGAGTTGGCAGTCTTGTCGCTGAACATAAATCTGGGGTTTGAAGTGCAACAGGGCTACTCAGGAGGCAGAGCTGGATATCCAGAAAGAGCATTAGGATGAAGGGTAGATTTCATGACAAGCCCTGAACAGGATAGTCGTCAGTCTCGCCAATTCTGAGCTCCAGAAAGTTTTGACTATCCGGGCTTGATGTCAGACAGATGCCATGAAATCAAGACTAGAAACAGATCTGGGTATCAGCAGTGCAGATATGATTGCTAAAGGAAAAATAGGTGAAGAACAGGAGGTTTCCAAGGATGGAAATTTGTGGCACATTAGAGGTAGCTTTCCTGATAAATGTGGGGCCATATCGGATCTATCCCATGACAAAGATATAAGATATAAAGAAGGATATGAAATATCACAGGAATTAAAATGGATAATGGGCTGTGTTTGCTGTCACATATCAGTAATTTTGACTATTTTTTATTCTTCACTGGATGTGGGCATTATTCGCAAGACCAGCATTTATTTCACTTCCCTAATTGCTCTTGAGAATATGGTGGAATACAATTGAATGGATGCGAGGCCATTTCAGAGTGCAATTAGGATGTTATTTGGGTTTTGGAAATGCAATCCTGTACTGCATGACTAAGTGACTTGCCATAGTCATGTGACTCTGCCATGAGATTGTCTCTGGAGGCAGACATCTTGAGATCAGGTAAATAAAGCCTTTCACAGAAACACACACCGATGAAGATTGCTGTACTGGCAACATGGCGTCAGAGTGTGACAGATTTTTGAAAGCTACGAAAGGAGCCGAGAAAACATTGACAACCCAGGAACACAGAAAGGTGCAAAACCTGCAAAAGTAAAGCTGGTAAAGAACAAAGGAAAACAGACAAAAGCTGCTAGGGACAATAGAAAAGCACGCACAGGCTGCAAGTGAAGTTATTGGCTGCAGAAAAAGAGGAAACAAGGGCGCGATTCAGCGGACTTGAGTTAAAGTCCTCTGAACGGCACATTCAGAAGGATGTTTCTTGGTGCCTTCAGCTATTTCTTTTGGCCTCAGGGAGATTCTCTCCACCGAGGCTGTACTTGGAGTGATTTTCTGCTGGCGAGTTTAAAGGCTGCTTGCCGATCGGGGAACCATTTTGTACAGCTGCCCCGAACCTTTCCTCCCCCTTTCAAGCATCCCCCCCCCCTCCTTCCCCCCCCCCCCCATTTATGTGACCTCCCTCACTTCCCAACATTCGGGAGGTCTCGGAAACCTCTTCTCACACCCCCTCTACCTGGCAAGGTCCCCTCTGGGCCTGACACCTGACAGTGCCACCCGGGCGCCACTGTTCAGGTTGCCTGCCAATCTGGCAGTGACACTTAGGGACTGGATAGTAGAACAAACAGTTGTCAATGATTGAGAACAGTGGGAATATAGTGGGTAACCTGCGTAACTCGCAGTCACATATGATTCTGTGTGCAAATTGGTTCATTGGGAAAGGGGGATGTTTGCCTCTTTTTTTAATATGAAAAAGGGGATGTTTGGGTTTTAAAAATGCAATCCTGTACTGCGCGACTAACTGGCTTGCCATAGTCATGTGACTCCATAAGGTAGACATCTTACGATGAGTTGAATAAAGCCCCTCACAGAAATGAAGACTGATGTCCTGAGACTTGCAACGTGATTCAACCACAGTGCTGTTGGCCCGGAGTCACGTAGAGGCCAGTGTGTGTGTAAGGACTGCTAAATTCCTTCCCGAAAGAACATGAGTAATTCAGATGGGTTTGGATGACAATCTGGCTGTCTTGGTCAGTACTATTAATACTAGCTTCATTTTACACACTTTATTTAAGTAATGCGTTTGAGTTAGTAGGTGCAACGCTGAAATGGTTTACGACAAAGTTGTCATTATGAAACTGCTTCCACCAGTTAGACCATAGCAACTTGCTGTGCAAAAAATATTTCCTCATCACCCTCTTTGGTTTATTTGCCAATTACCTTTAATCGGTGCCCTTCTGGTTACCAGGGCTCTTAGCTGAGTTTCTGCAAATCTATCCAATAAAAAAACATCAATGGCTTTAAAATAATTTTCAGTGCAGTTAATATACTTGATTTGATTTGCTAAACCATATTTAATTGGCAAAAGGATTAGAAAACGCTATGGGTGGGACATGTAGGCGTGTGTGTGTATGTGCGTGGCAGAGTTTAGCCTGTCACGTTCCCACTTTGTGAAATTTACATATACATTGACAGCATTTCCATTTCCCAATGTGTGCACATATTCATGGCCCTGTTCAGACACGGAGACATCAGCCCTTGAGGGTTAACACTGCTGTTACCAGCCGAACAGAACACAAAACATTCGCCGCTGGCCTTGTAACCTTCAGCCACTCATAGCAGAGTGGTGCTGTATTGATCCCAGTATCTGTTTCAGAGCAGGGGTGAGAGGCTGAACCTGATAGCCCAATAACAAGGTCGGCGAGTCCTGATACAATGGGATATGCTGGAAAATTAGGCACAAAGCTCCGTGACACATGACACAATTACATCGCTGACATCTTATGCTTCACAAGGGATGCATTAAATTTGTACACTGAAAATATTGTGGAAATGTAAGATGTCCCATCAATTTCATGGCGTGACCATCATATATTAGATTCAATACAGTTGAAATATTTGTCTTTAAATCCATTGTAACATTACATTTACCTTTTAGTTAAACTTTTCTTCAAGGCGTAGTATGGATTGTCTAACAGGGAGCAGTAAACATGACATGGACACTCAAAAAGGAGGCCTGGTCCTTTTTTAAGGCCATTATTTCAACATTGACCACAAGGAAAGGGAACGGGAACCTGCCAGGGATGAATAGGTAAGTATAACCCCTGGGGGGAGAGGGGCATGCCCGGACAGTACCCTGGCACTGCCTCCTGGCTCCCTGGCAGTGCACCCTAGCACTGTTTCCCAGGGGCAATGCCAAGGTGGGCCCCTCTGGAGAGCTCTTTTGGGGGGGTGGGGTGTTCATCTTATCCACGGGGGTTGGGGTCTCTGTCCACAAATAAAAAAGAACAAAGAAAAATGCAGCACAGGAACAGGCCCTTCGGCCCTCCAAACTGTGCTGATCATGATGCCCATCAAAACTAAAATCTTCTGCACTTCCGGGGTCCGTGTCCCTCTCTTCCCATCCTATTCATGTATTTGTCAAGATGCCCCTTAAATGTCACTATCATCCCTGCTTCCACCACCTCCTCCGGCAGCGAGTTCCAGGCACCCACCACCCTCTGTGTAAAAAAACGTCACTCGCACATCTTCTCTAAACTTTGCCCCTCGCACCTTAAACCTTTGTCCCCTAGTAATTGACTCTTCCACCCTGGGAACAAGTCTCTGACTATCCACTCTGTCTATGCGTTCATAATCTTGTAGACCTCTATCAGGCCGCCCCTCCACCTCCGTCGTTCCAGTGAGAACAAACCGAGTTCATCCAACCTCTCCTCATAGCTAATGCCCTCCATACCAGGCAACATCCTGGTAAACCTCTTCTGCACCCTCTCCAAAGCCTCCAATCCTTCTGGTAGTGTGGCGACCAGAATTGAACACTATACTCCAAGTGTGGCCTAACTAAGGTTCTTTACAGCTGCAACATGACTTGCCAATTCTTATACTCAATGCCCCGGCCAATGAAGGCAAGCATGCCGTATGCCTTCTTGACTACTGGTCTAACTAAGGTTCTGTATGGCTGTAGCATGACTTGCCTACTTTTATACTCAATGGCCCAGCCGAAGAAGGCAAGCATGCCGTATGCCTTCTTGACTACCTTCTCCACCTGTGTTGCCCCTTTCAGTGACCTGTGGACCTGTACACCTAGATCTCTCTGACTTTCAATACTCTTGAGGGTTCTACCATTCACTGTATATTCCCGAACTGCATTAGACCTTCCAAAATGCATCACCTCAAATTTGTCCGGATTAAACTCCACCTGCCATGTCTCCGCCCAAGTCTCTAAACAATCTAAATCCTGCTGTATCCTCTGACAGTCCTCATCGCTATCCGCAATTCCACCAACCTTTGTGTCATCTGCAAACTTACTAATCAGACCAGTTACATTTTCCTCCAAATCATTTATATATACTACGAACAGCAAAGATCCCAGCACTGATCCTTGCAGAACACCACTAGTCACAGCCCTCCAATCAGAACGCACCCTTCCACTGCTACCCTTTGTCTTCTGTGACTGAGCCAGTTCTGTATCCATCTTGCCAGCTCATCTCTGATCCCGTGTGTCTTCACCTCTGTGCCAGTCTGCCATTAGGGACCTTGTCAAAGGCTTTACTGAAGTCCATCTAGACAACATCCACTGCCCTACCTTCATCAATCATCTTTGTGACCTCCTCGAAAAACTCCATCAAGTTAGTGACACCAGACCTCCCCTTCATAAAACCGTGCTGCCTCTCGCTAATACGTCCACTTGCTTCCTCTCCAATACTTTCCCTACCATTGAAGTAAGGCTCACCAGCCTGTAATTTCCTGGATTATCCTTCTTAAACTAAGAAACAACATTCGCTATTTTCCAGTCCTCAGGGACCTCACCTGTAGCCAGTGAGGATACAAAGATTCCTGTCAAGGCCCCAGCAATTTCCTCCCTTGCCTCCCTCAGTATTCTGGGGTAGATCCCATCAGGCCCTGGGGACTTATCCACCTTAATATTTTTCAAGATGCGCAACGCCTCCCCTTTTTTGATCTCAATGTGACCCAGACTATCTACACAACTTTTCCCAGACTCATCATCCACCAAGTCCTTCTCTTTGGTGAATACTGATGCAAAGTACTCATTTAGTACCTCGCCCGTTTCCTCTGGCTCCACACATAGGTTCTCTCCCCTGTCCTTGAGAGGGCCAACCCTTGTGGGTGTTTTCTATTGGAGGTCAGGGGCTAGATTCTCCATTTCAGGGACTATGTCCCCATACCATCGTGAAAATTGTGGTCTTTTACGCCAGAAAAACTGGCATCAAAATGCCATAAATTCACAGCCCTGCAGGGAGCTAGCAGGGACCCATTGTGAGACTAGCAGGTCCAGTTGCAGATACGGCCCCCTGCAGCTCCAGGTCAGAGGCTGCGTATGTCCACGGTGGCGGCCTGCAGCGGCCGCGCCATGCTCCATGGCGGACTCATACAGCGGAGCTGGACCACGGAAATAGTGCCCCCCGATCGGCCGTACACCCGACCCGAGCCACCCGCACAACAAAGGCACAGTCCAGTATGAGGCCCCCTCTGCCCTGCGATCGGCCCGTCCCCGACCATGGCGGCCGGTGGACGCAAATATCCCGAACGGCTGGGACAATATTAGAAATACGCCGTCAGCACTTCGGCCGGTCAGGCGCGGAGAATAGTGGTGCGGGCCTCAAGCAATGGCAGCAGGTGGGGAACACGCAGCGCGGCGTATTCCCCGGGTACGCCCCTTTTCGTGGGCCGGAGAGTCGAGGAGCCGGTGTCGATCCCGATTCCAAGCGTGAAACTGGATTCTCCGCCCCGGCGCCTGACACGATTTTGGCGTTGGGGTGCGGAGGATCCAGCCCCAGGGGCCTGACCTCAGGATTCTTGACATTGCCGAATTTCTCTGACCCCGCCCCAAGAGCGTTGCAGTATGGGCCACGCTTGCAGACCTTTTCTACAGCGTGATGCACAACGTGATGAGAAATACCAGCTGTGCTGCCAGCGAACAGCACACCAGGGTTCTCACCTCAGCTGGCACTCTGTGCAAAGAACGGAAAATGCCACCCAGACCCCTTTAGATGTTGATGATCTGAGAAACAGTGTAAACAGATGCTTACCTAAGGCAAGATGATAACAATGGGGAACACAACATGGAGAGATTTGAATAAAGTGTTAAAAGTTCAGAGGAAGCGATCAGTTGAAAAGAAAGCCACGGTAGCACAGTGGCTAACATTGTTGCTTCGCAGTGCCAGGGTCCCAGGTTCGATTCCCAGCCTTGGGTCACTGTCTGTGCGGAGTCTGCACGTTCTCCCCGGGTCTGCGTGGGTTTCCTCCGGGTGCTCCGGTTTCCTCCCACAGTCCAAAGCTGTGCAGGTTAGGTGGATTGGCTTTGCTAAATTGCCCTTAGTTTCCAAAACAAAAGGTTAGGTGCTGTTACTGGGTTTGGGGATAGGGTGGAGCTGTAAACTTAAGTGGGGTGCTCTTTCCAAGGGTTGGTGCAGACTTGATGGGCCAAGTGGCCTCCTTCTATACTGTAAATTCTATGATTCTATGAAGTGAGTGCATTTGCATTTACACTTTAAATGCTAGACTCAAGAATATTAGGTAATAAAGTTTGACTTGTGAATAAATTAGCTCAAATAAAGAAAGCTCAAAGGGGAAAACTGTATATAAGTAGATGATTAAACCTATGCAGGAAGTGGTTTATCAGACCTCAGCCATCAGCAGGAAAAGCTGTTTAACTCTCAGCAAGTCTGTGAAGAAAGTCTATCCTGAAAAGTAAGCTGTTTATTCCACCACAGAAGCATCTCCAAAGAGATATAACTGCCTGGTATGGTAACTGTTACTGGATGTTTTTAGTCGCTCTGAAGGCGTTGAAGAAAAGGCCGTTTGGAACTGTATAAAATTAGTGATAGGATATACAGCCACTGTGTTAGTTAAGTGTACTCCTAGTCTGCTTTATTGTTTATTTAGTATCACCACAGAACACCATGGACATTATTCTCTTGATCAAATCTTCCCTCAGATTGGATCAAATTCACTATTTATTACGCACTTTCAAGAACTGGATAACATTGAACATTAGTTGGGGGGGGGGGGGGTTGGGGTGGGGGGGGGGGGCTGTGTAGATTAAGGGTGACTCTGGGTAATCCCTGCTTCCTTTTTGTCATTTGTTTATGTAAACATGCGGGCTGATGTTTGGGGGTTGGTGGGCGGATGGGATCGTTGTTATTATGGGGATTGACATATTTTGCTGATTATTGTTTATTGTTGATGGGTGTAAATGCGAGAGAAAATGTGAAAAAGGAGGAGAATAAAAATATATTTTTAAAAAAAGATTGGATCAAATTGCAAAAATACAGCAGAGGGCAGTTGTTTCACGTTTGGCTTCTGGGGTTTGGAACATCTCAGCATTTACCATGTGCAGGATCTTAACATGAGGGAGCACTGCACTGCTGGAGGGTCAGTAGTGAGGGAGTGCTGCACTGTCAGAGGGTCAGTACTGAGGGAGTGCTGCACTGTCAGAGGGTCAGTACTGAGGGAGTGCCACACTGTCAGAGGGTCAGTACTGAGGGAGTGCTGCACTGTCAGAGGGTCAGTACTGAGGGAGTGCTGCACTGTCAGAGGGTCAGCACTGAGGGAGTGCCGCACTGTCAGAGGGGCAGTACTGAGGGAGTGCTGCACTGTCAGAGGGTCAGTACTGAGTGAGTGCTGCACTGTCAGAGGGTCAGTACTGAGGGAGTGCCGCACTGTCAGAGGGTCAGTACTGAGGGAGTGCCGCACTGTCAGAGGGGCAGTACTGAGGGAGTGCTGCACTGTCAGAGGGTCAGTACTGAGGGAGTGTTGCACTGTCAGAGGGTCAGTACTGAGGGAGTGCCGCACTGTCAGAGGGTCAGTACTGAGGGAGTGCCGCACTGTCAGAGGGTCAGTACTGAGGGAGCGCTGCACTGTCAGAGGGTCAGTACGGAGGGAGTGCTGCACTGACAAAGGTGCTGACTTTCAAATGAGTTGTTAAATGTCAAATGAGGGGCGGAATTCTCCGGTCTGCCAGCCGCGCATTCTGCCCCCCCCCCCCCCCCACCCCCAAGCTGGATTCTCCGTTCCAGCAGCCGGCCAATGAGGTTTCCCATTGTGGCCACCCTACGGTGTCGGGAAACCGGCGGGCGTGGGTTCGCAGACGGAGGCCCGGAGGTCCCGCTGATGGAGAATTCCGCCGGAGATCTCTGTTCTCTCAAGGTGGCATAAATGATTCCATTGTTTATTTTGATAAAGCACAGGGTGTTCCCTCTATTGTCCTGGACCAATATCTATCCCACAACCAACATCACTAAAGAGTAGATTACCTGTATATAATCACATGGTTGTTTTGGGACCTCTCTGTGTGAGAATTGCCTGTCCATTTCCTACATGACAACAGTGACAGCTCAGATGTACTTTATTGGCTGTTAAACTGCTTTGGGATTTCCTGAGATGTGCAAGGCGCTACAGAAATGCAAAAAACTGCAAGCTTTATTCTGATCATTTAAATAAACACCAAGCTGAAAGAGAGGACCCTGTGCAGGTGAGCCACATCTCTGGTGTCAGCTGTATAATCTCCATGTGAAACAAACTCACTGCAATCCAAACATTGATCAGGTATTTTCTACAATAATTTACAGGTGTACCTCAAGAAGGACAGGTCATAATCTTAGGATAAGAGGGAGCAAATTTAAAACACAGGGTTGATGAGAAACTACTTCGCCCAGAGCGTTGTGAATCCGTGGAATTCGCTACCCCACAGTGCGGGGGATGCTGGGACAGTGAGTACATTTAAGGAGGAGTTAGACAGATTTTTAATTGGTAATGGGTTGAAGAGTTATGGAGAACGGGCAGGACGGTGGAGTAGAGGCCAGGATGAGATCATCCATGATCGAATGACGGAGCAGACTCAATGGGCCAAATAGTCCTGCACTGCTCCTATATCCCATGAATTTATGATCATTCTCCAATGGTAACGTTGCTTCTCTAATTTGCCATGATAATTCGCCTTGGTTTAATCTTATCCAAGCTAATATATAGAATCCATAGAATCCCGGCTGTCATTCAGCTCATCGAGTCTGCACCAACCCTGCAAACGTGCACTCTATCTAGGCCCAATCCCCCATCCTATCCCCGTAACCCCGCGCATTGATCATGTCCAATTCGCCTAACCCGCACATCTTTGGACTGTGGGAGGAAACCGGAGCACCCGGAGGAAACCCACGCACACATGGGGAGGATGTGCAGACTCCGCACACACGTGTCAGGTCACAAATCAATTTCCTACCATCAGTCTGCATCTTGATGGTTTCTGACCCGACTTTCTTCATCACCTTCATCAACAAACTCGACAGTGAGGCCGATTTTCAAATCTGTTGTTTTTTTATCTTGAGTGAGACGTTGGTTTCCTAGCTCGCACAGTACGTTTTCTCGCTAGAAGTAAACTGAATAAAAATATAAGTGTCACAAAGGAGACAAATGTCCACTTTAGTCTTCAACAAAAGTAGTTGAAATCTACTCAACAACTCTCTTTAGTCCCTTGACAGTTCCAAAAGCTTCAGCGATACAGGTGGGGAGGAAATCGGGATTGCATTACATTAAATATTGAGAGGCTCAGCCATTCACTGAGTGCAAATGTGAATTACCTACATTGTTTCTTGTTAGAAACATGAAGGTGGAGATGTACATGCCAGCAGGCAGGTTGAAAATAAAAGGGCAAGTGATCATTTGACACATGTGGGCAGCGCGGTGGCACAGTGGTTATCACAGTTGCTTCACAGCTCCAGGGTCCCAGGTTCGATTCCCGGCTTGGGTCACTGCCTGTGCGGAGTCTGCACGTCCTCCCCGTGTCTGCGTGGGTTTCCTCCGGGCGCTCCGGTTTCCTCCCACAGTCCAAAGATGTGCAGGTTAGGTGGATTGGCCGTGATAAATTGCCCCTTAAGTGTTCAAAAAGGTTAGGTGGGGTTACAGGGATAGGGTGGAAATGTGGGGACAAGTAGGGAGCTGTTTCCAAGGGCCGGTGCAGACTCGATGGGCCGAATGGCCTCCTTTTGCACTGTAAATTCTATGATCTATGTTACGGAAATCGTACACATGTAACCATAGGTGGAGAGATTGAGTCGGCATCTATCAATACAGCAGAGTTTCAATGATAAGATTTACTGTTCTAGGACGTTAAGCCGTTTGCCAATTTTTGGAAACCAGAGACGGTTGAGTCTAACTCTTCACATCTAGCCACCCCAGAGGAGTTTTGTGATGGACTCATCTTCGCACAGTGAAGCAATCTCTTAAGGTCACCAATTCTGCCAAGTGGGGTCAATGTCCATCACCTTTGAAGAATCAGAGAATATTAGAACAAGAGAAATAGGAGCAGGAGTAGGCCATTCGGCCCATCAGGCCTGCTTCGCTATTCAGTAAGATCATGGCTGATCAGATCTTGAACTCAATTCCACTTTCCTACCTCCACCCCCAGCAAAGCCCTTGACTCCTCTGGGGTTCAAAGTAAGCACATTACGTGCAATGTGGGTCGCGGAAGCACTTTGAGGATTAAAACTGCAACAAATGCTTTTGAAATACAGACTAATAGACTTGAGGTAGAAAGAAAGTACTATAAAAGCTGGAAAACAGCAAAATAAATTAGAATCTGGGAAGGGAAACTACAGGTCGATGCTTCGCTTGGGGTAGCTGTTGAAAAAACGTTTTAATCCATCAGTGACCCATAGAGGACAGGGAAGAACATTGAAGCTTGAAATTTCAAGAGATGGCCAGCGCTGCTGGAAACATGACAAAATCCTGCTCAGGCACATCGAGCATCTCAGACCCTGTCTCAATTCCAGGCAGAGAGGTGGAGGGGCGGGGGGTTCCGTGGCTGGGGTTGGATGCCAATGAATAGCCCTAAGAAGGGGCTTCCCGTTGGCCTCCTCTGATCAAGATGATCAGAGGATTGGATAGGGTGGACAGTAAGAGCCTTTTTCCTCGGATGGTGATGTCTAGCACGAGGGGACATAGCTTTAAGTTGAGGGGAGATAGATATAGGACAGATGTCAGAGGTAGGTTCTTTACTCCGAGAGTAGTAAGGGCGTGGAATGCCCTGCCTGCAACAGTAGTGGACTCGCCAACACGAAGGGCATTCAAATGGTCATTGGATAGACATATGGACGATAAGGGAATAGTGTAGATGGGCTTTAGAGTGGTTTCACAGGTCGGCGCAACATCGAGGGCCGAAGGGCCTGTACTGCGCTGTAATGTTCTATGTTCTGGCATGGATCACGTGGGCCCTACTACATTATTGGGTGCTTTGGAAAGTCTATAATGGGTTATGGTTCCATTGTATTTATCAGAATTTCGTGGGAGCTAACCTTACCATGGTGTTCTAATTTCACAGGCAGAGTGGTTAACAAAGATTCCCCAAGTTCCCCTCACCCACCCACCAGAATATCCTGTTTTCCTCAGAGCAGAGGACTAAAGTCTGAGCCACATTCCAAATCCACTCTGGTACTTACACTATATACACACCCTGGACCAGACCAGAATCCTAGCCTCATTACTGCTAACTATTAGTCCTTCAAAGTTTGCAGAATCTACTTTCATCATAAATGTTGTCCACCGAGGATATAGGGGGCGAATCTCCGATATTGAGGCCAAGTCTTAGCGCCGTCGTGATCGCCGCTCCAGCGTCCTTACGCGGTGCCAAATGGGCGCCGCGCCATCCTGCGCATGCGCGGGGAACATCTTACGCACGCCGGCCCCTCACCAACATGGCGGCGGTGTTCTGGGCCGCGCGCGGAAGGAGGTAGGCCCGGGGGGGGGGAGAGGCCGGCCCGCCGATCGGTGGGCCCCGATCGCTGGCCAGCCCCCATCGGAGGCCACCCCGGTGAAGGAGCCCCCTCCCGCCCCCACAGGCCGCCCCCCCCCCCCAGCGTTCCCGCAGAGTTCCCGCCGGCAGCGGCCAGGGGTGGACGACAGCGGCGGGAACCTTTCGTGTCGTAGCGGCCGCTCGGCCCATCCGGCCGGAGAATCGCCGCTCGCCGGTTCTCCGAGCGGCCCGGTGCGAATCGCGCGCCGCTGGTTTCCGGGGGGGGTGGGAGAATCACGTGCGGGGGTCGGGGCGGCGTGCCGCGATTCGCATGGCGCCCCCGCGATTCTCCCACCCGATGGGGGGGGGGTAGAATAGCGCCCATAGATCCTGTTTCACATAAATAATTTGAAGGCAATGCGAATCATGTTGCTCAAGGAAGAATTGGGTAAACTGTTGAACTCCCCAAGTACAGAGAAGTCATGAAAACAGGTTTATTATAACATGGAGATATTAATTGCAGGGAAATATTCCGTTTGTGTGAAATAGAGCAACTTATTTCGGTTCTTAAGGAGTTAATAAATTGAAACATTTGACCAGTTCTTCTTTGGGTGTTAATTTAGTCATGGACACAACACTCATTGATCTTCAGCAAGGCAGGTCTTCTGGGATCATTCCCACACACCCGGGTACTGTGCCTGCCTCAAATATTCGCCTGCTGCTTAAACCCTCATCGGGGCCTTTACACCTCTGCACTTGGCAATTCCAGTGTATTCTTGGCTGCCATGTACCGTGCACCCTTTATAAACTTGCCTTTATTTAAAACCCAGCAACTGAGCAAAACCTCTGTTTTAGAATTGTTTGTCTTGTTTTCCAATCCCTCCAAGGCTTCACCCCCCCTCCCTATCTCTGTTTCTTCCACTAAACCCCACATCCCTGTGAGGTCTTTGCACTCCCCCAATTCCAGCCTCATGCACATCCCTGATTTCCATCACTCCACCCCTACTGGCTGAGTCTTCAGCTGCCAATTGGCCTCAAGCTTTGGAACTTCCTCCATAAACCTGTCTAGCTCACTCTCAAAACCTACCTGTAATGATGCACTTTCACAGACTTTGTTCGAAATACGAAAGGATTTGTTAATAAGAAAAACTGCACAGCAGTACAGCCCCATCGAGCTCCCTGGTCCCCTACATGTCTTCTGCCGAAGAGAAGACTCCACTCCTGGAGTGATTCCGACTCCGAGTTCCAATCCCCAAGTCAGGTGACCCTTACTCTGCTGTGTTGCCCTAAAAGGGACAATAACCACAAATCCCCACATCCCTCTCCCTTTAACTCCTATATACAATCTTCAGTTACTAAGTTACTCAGTCCCAAATTCTAACCATATATTGGTCAATTATAAATCGAGTCATTTATATAAACAAACATAGATGACTAAGTGGGGGGTAGGATCAGTAAGTTTGCCGATGACCCAAAGATTGGCCGGCTGGTTAACAGTGACGTTGAGTGTCTTGGGTTACAGGAAGATAGAGGGGCTGGTTTAGCACACTGGGCTAAATTTCTGGCTTTTAAAGCAGACCAAGGCAGGCCAGCAGCGTGGGTTCAATTCCAGTACCAGCCTCCCCGAACAGGCGCCGGAATGTGGCGACTAGGGACTTTTCACAGTAACTTCATTGAAGCCTACTTGTGACAATAAGCGATTTTCATTTCATTTCACATGATGAAATTCTGTCTCTGAGGTTAAACAACTGCATACAATTTAAGGCTGGATGGGTTATGAAGGAAAAATTGGTTGAGAGAGGGACAGTTATCTGACTGTTATGGGCCAGGGTTTAGAGAACCCCAAAGGGTATCATGGAGGTCACCTGACCCACAACCTTTAATAGATTGTGGTATGGGGAGCACACGGCCCACTCTACAGGTGTGGTACAGCAGAAATCGAGAAGTATTTTTTAAAGCAAAACAATGTTTATTCTATGAACCCAAGTTAACCTTTTTAAAACAAACAGTGAACATCTAAGCAACCATTAATTCAAATACAACACTAAAGACTACCACACTAAGTAACCCTGTAAGCTGTCCTTTTAACATCCAAAAGACTTAACAAACTTTCAAACAGGAGCACATTAGGTTTACATTCAATACTGAGATCTTTTACAATTCTGAGTTCACCAAGTGATCCACAGATAGTCTTTGGATGGCAGAGATCAATAGTACAGCTCTACTTCAGATGCAGCTCACTGAAAAACAGACACACCCAAGCTTTTCTCAAACTGAAACTAAAAAGCAGAAGTGGAGCTCAGCTCCACCCACACTCTGACATCACTCCAGTAACATGAGCAGCTCCATTTCTTAAAGGTACATTTCTTAAACACCCATTTCGTAAAGGTACTGTCACATGACATGGCACACAGAGACAATCCATGTCTACCAACTGTGTTGAGCTCCTTACAGACCACAAATGAGCCTTGACTAAAAAATGCTACAACTGATGTGCTCACAATTGATAAAACTGTCAGGGATACAAGGGTGCATGGAAGCATTTTCAACCCCAGTGTAGAGGTTCACCCACTGGGATCACCTGGGAATCGAGGTACAATTGTCAATGGGCCTTACAGAATGTTCTAGCTAATTTACTGGATTCGAACATTTACCAAGTTCCATTAGTTTTTATGACCAAAAGTCAATGACATTCCCAGTGTTGGAATCTGTAATTGAAGGATCTTAACCTGCCGATTTCCATAAGTTAATATATTTTTGGATGCGAATCTGGAACCTTCCTTTTCCACAGGAATATGCTCCAGAACGGATCACCACAGAGTGAGGGACACAGATGTACCATTCTGCCGTTTCTGAAGCATTAAAGGGAATAGTTAGGAAGGGAATACCCTCCCCTGAGTTAGTAGGGGTTGCAATACATACCCAACAATTGGAAGTATTAAAGTTTTTAGCATATATCGTAGATGTTTGAAGGAAAGCGAAAGCTCAACGCTGAGAAATCAAGGTCCACATTTCTGAGACTAAGTGTTGATTCCGGGCAGGATTTGCGGAGTCCTGCCACAGCTAACCTGGCGTCACACCTGGATCAGCGACTGTGGAGGATCCAGCACCAGAGCCACGTGGAACGCAATCGATTCCAATGAGAAACGGTGTCTGATTCTTCGGGATTCGGGATTGACACTCGGGAGGCGGACAAGCTGCAGCCTCTCATACACATTACACTCCCCACACACACTCATCCCAGACAACACACTCCCCACCCACACCATCCCAGCCAACACACTCCCCACACACACCATCCCAGCCAACACACTCCCCACACACACTCATCCCAACCAACACACTCCCCACACACACCATCCCAGCCAACACACTCCCCACACACACTCATCCCAACCAACACACTCCCCACACACACCATCCCAGCCAACACACTCCCCACCCACACCATCCCAGACAACACACTCCCCACACACACCATCCCAGCCAACACACTCCCCACACACACCATCCCAGCCAACACACTCCCCACACACACCATCCCAGCCAACACACTCCCCACACACACTCATCCCAACCAACACACTCCCCACACACACCATCCCAGCCAACACACTCCCCACCCACACCATCCTAGCCAACACACTCCCCACCCACACCATCCCAGACAACACACTCCCCACACACACTCATCCCAGCCAACACACTCACCACACACACCATCCCAGACAACACACTCCCCACACACACCTACCCAGCCAACACACTCCCCACACACACTCATCCCAGCCAACACACTCCCCACACACACCATCCCAGCCAACACACTTCCCACACACACACACCATCCCAGCCAACACACTCCCCACACACACTCATCCCAGCCAACACACTCCCCACACACACCATCCCAGCCAACACACTCCCCACACACACCTACCCAGCCAACACACTCCCCACACACACCATCCCAGCCAACACACTCCCCACACACACTCATCCCAGCCAACACACTCCCCACACACACCTACCGAGCCAACACACTCCCCACACACACTCCCCACACACACCTACCCAGCCAACACACTCCCCACACACACCTACCCAGCCAACACACTCCCCACACACACCATCCCAGCCAACACACTCCCCACACACACACTCATCCCAGCCACACACTCCCCACACACACTCATCCCAGCCACACACTCCCCACACACACTCATCCCAGCCAACACACTCCCCACACACACTCATCCCAGCCAACACACTCCCACACACACACCATCCCAGCCAACACACTCCCCACACACACTCCCCACACACACACACCATCCCAGCCAACACACTCCCCACACACACACACCATCCTAGCCAACACACTCCCCACACACCATCCCAGCCAACACACTCCCCACACACACTCATCCCAGCCACACACTCACCACACACAC
The DNA here is from genome assembly GCF_047496885.1 of Scyliorhinus torazame. Taxonomy (NCBI): domain Eukaryota; kingdom Metazoa; phylum Chordata; class Chondrichthyes; order Carcharhiniformes; family Scyliorhinidae; genus Scyliorhinus; species Scyliorhinus torazame. Next base: position 270,383,049 of record NC_092715.1, on the reverse strand, counting down.
TCATCCCAGCCAACACACTCCCCACACACACACCATCCCAGCCAACACACTCCCCACACACAGTCCCCCCACACACACACCATCCCAGCCAACACACTCCCCACACACACTCACCCCAGCCAACACACTCCCCACACACACTCCCCACACACACACACCATCCCAGACAACACACTCCCCACACACACTCATCCCAGCCAACACACTCCCCACACACACCATCCCAGCCAACACACTCCCCACACACACTCATCCCAGCCAACACACTCCCCACACACACTCACCCCAGCCAACACACTCCCCACACACACTCATCCCAGCCAACACACTCCCCACACACACCATCCCAGCCAACACACTCCCCACACACACACTCATCCCAGCCACACACTCCCCACACACACTCATCCCAGACAACACACTCCCCATACACACTCATCCCAGCCAACACACTCCCACACACACACCATCCCAGCCAACACACTCCCCACACACACTCCCCACACACACACACCATCCCAGCCAACACACTCCCCACACACCATCCCAGCCAACACACTCCCCACACACACTCATCCCAGCCACACACTCACCACACACACTCATCCCAGCCAACACACTCCCCACACACACACCATCCCAGCCAACACACTCCCCACACACAGTCCCCCCACACACACACCATCCCAGCCAACACACTCCCCACACACACTCACCCCAGCCAACACACTCCCCACACACACTCCCCACACACACACACCATCCCAGACAACACACTCCCCACACACACTCATCCCAGCCAACACACTCCCCACACACACCATCCCAGCCAACACACTCCCCACACACCATCCCAGCAAACACACTCCCCACACACACTCATCCCAGCCAACACACTCCCCACACACACACCATCCCAGCCAACACACTCCCCACACACTATCCCAGCCAAAACACTCCCCACACACAATCATCCCAGCCACACACTCCCCACACACTCATCCCAGCCAACACACTCCCCACACACACACCATCCCAGCCAACACACTCCCCACACACACTCATCCCAGCCACACACTCCCCACACACACTCATCCCAGCCAACACACTCCCCACACACACACCATCCCAGCCAACACACTCCCCACACACACTCCCCACACACACACACCATCCCAGCCAACACACTCCCCACACACACTCACCCCAGCCAATACACTCCCCACACACACTCCCCACACACACACACCATCCCAGCCAACACACTCCCCACACACACTCATCCCAGCCAACACACTCCCCACACACACCATCCCAGCCAACACACTCCCCACACACACCATCCCAGCCAACACACTCCCCACACACACCATCCCAGACAACACACTCCCCACACACACTCATCCCAGCCAACACACTCCCCACACACACCATCCCAGCCAACACACTCCCCACACACCATCCCAGCCAACACACTCCCCACACACACCATCCCAGCCAACACACTCCCCACACACACCATCCCAGCCAACACACTCCCCACACACACCATCCCAGCCAACACACTCCCCACACACACCATCCCAGCCAACACACTCCCCACACACACTCATCCCAACCAACACACTCCCCACACACACCATCCCAGCCAACACACTCCCCACACACACCATCCCAACCAACACACTCCCCACACACACCATCCCAGCCAACACACTCCCCACACACACCATCCCAACCAACACACTCCCCACACACACCATCCCAGACAACACACTCCCCACACACACCATCCCAGCCAACACACTCCCCACACACACCATCCCAGCCAACACACTCCCCACACACACTCATCCCAGCCAACACACTCCCCACACACACCATCCCAGCCAACACACTCCCCACACACACCATCCCAGCCAACACACTCCCCACACACACTCATCCCAGCCAACACACTCCCCACACACACTCATCCCAGACAACACACTCCCCACACACACTCATCCCAGCCAACACACTCCCCACACACACCATCCCAGCCAACACACTCCCCACACACACACTCATCCCAGCCACACACTCCCCACACACACTCATCCCAGACAACACACTCCCCATACACACTCATCCCAGCCAACACACTCCCACACACACACCATCCCAGCCAACACACTCCCCACACACACTCCCCACACACACACACCATCCCAGCCAACACACTCCCCACACACACTCATCCCAGCCACACACTCACCACACACACTCATCCCAGCCAACACACTCCCCACACACACACCATCCCAGCCAACACACTCCCCACACACAGTCCCCCCACACACACACCATCCCAGCCAACACACTCCCCACACACACTCACCCCAGCCAACACACTCCCCACACACACCCCCCACACACACACACCATCCCAGACAACACACTCCCCACACACACTCATCCCAGCCAACACACTCCCCACACACACCATCCCAGCCAACACACTCCCCACACACCATCCCAGCCAACACACTCCCCACACACAATCATCCCAGCCACACACTCCCCACACACACTCATCCCAGCCAACACACTCCCCACACACACACCATCCCAGCCAACACACTCCCCACACACCATCCCAGCCAAAACACTCCCCACACACAATCATCCCAGCCACACACTCCCCACACACTCATCCCAGCCACACACTCCCCACACACACTCATCCCAGCCAACACACTCCCCACACACACACCATCCCAGCCAACACACTCCCCACACACACTCCCCACACACACACACCATCCCAGCCAACACACTCCCCACACACACTCACCCCAGCCAACACACTCCCCACACACACTCCACACACACACACACCATCCCAGCCAACACACTCCCCACACACACTCATCCCAGCCAACACACTCCCCACACACACCATCCCAGCCAACACACTCCCCACACACACCATCCCAGCCAACACACTCCCCACACACACCATCCCAGACAACACACTCCCCACACACACTCATCCCAGCCAACACACTCCCCACACACACCATCCCAGCCAACACACTCCCCACACACCATCCCAGCCAACACACTCCCCACACACAATCATCCCAGCCACACACTCCCCACACACACTCATCCCAGCCAACACACTCCCCACACACACACCATCCCAGCCAACACACTCCCCACACACCATCCCAGCCAACACACTCCCCACACACAATCATCCCAGCCACACACTCCCCACACACACTCATCCCAGCCAACACACTCCCCACACACACACCATCCCAGCCAACACACTCCCCACACACACTCATCCCAGCCACACACTCCCCACACACACTCATCCCAGCCAACACACTCCCCACACACACACCATCCCAGCCAACACACTCCCCACACACACTCCCCACACACACACACCATCCCAGCCAACACACTCCCCACACACACTCCCCACACACACACACCATCCCAGACAACACACTCCCCACACACACTCATCCCAGCCAACACACTCCCCACACACACCATCCCAACCAACACACTCCCCACACACACCATCCCAGCCAACACACTCCCCACACACACCATCCCAGCCAACACACTCCCCACACACCATCCCAGCCAACACACTCCCCACATACAATCATCCCAGCCACACACTCCCCACACACACTCATCCCAGCCAACACACTCCCCACACACAATCTTCCCAGCCACACACTCCCCACACACACTCACCCCAGCCAACACACTCCCCACACACACTCCCCACACACACACACCATCCCAGCCAACACACTCCCCACACACACTCATCCCAGCCAACACACTCCCCACACACAATCATCCCAGCCAACACACTGCCCACACACACTCATCCCAGCCAACACACTCCCCACACACACACCATCCCAGCCAACACACTCCCCACACACCATCCCAGCCAACACACTCCCCACACACAATCATCCCAGCCAACACACTCCCCACACACAATCATCCCAGCCAACACACTGCCCACACACACTCATCCCAGCCAACACACTCCCCACACACAATCATCCCAGCCAACACACTCCCCACACACACTCCCCACACACACACACCATCCCAGCCAACACACTCCCCACACACACTCATCCCAGCCAACACACTCCCCACACACACTCATCCCAGCCAACACACTCCCCACACACACACCATCCCAGCCAACACACTCCCCACACACACTCCCCACACACACACACCATCCCAGCCAACACACTCCCCACACACACTCCCCACACACACACACCATCCCAGACAACACACTCCCCACACACACTCATCCCAGCCAACACAATCCCCACACACACCATCCCAACCAACACACTCCCCACACACACCATCCCAGCCAACACACTCCCCACACACACCATCCCAGCCAACACACTCCCCACACACCATCCCAGCCAACACACTCCCCACATACAATCATCCCAGCCACACACTCCCCACACACACTCATCCCAGCCAACACACTCCCCACACACAATCATCCCAGCCACACACTCCCCACACACACTCACCCCAGCCAACACACTCCCCACACACACTCCCCACACACACACACCATCCCAGCCAACACACTCCCCACACACAATCATCCCAGCCAACACACTCCCCACACACACTCCCCGCACACACCATCCCAGCCAACAAGATGGCAGTAAGGAGAGCGGCACATGCTTCACCGACACAGAACTGGAGACCCTGCTGGACACCGTGGAGGAGAGGCGGGCGACCCTGTACCCCGGCCCGGGCAGGAGGTTGCCAGCCGCCGCTGTTCGCTGTGCCGTGGGCGACACCGTCCGGACTGGCCAGCAGTGCAGAAAGAAACTGTCCGACCGCCTCAGGGCGGCCAGGCAGCACTGCCCCTGGCACCAACCCCCGTCCTGCACACCCGTAACCGCACCCTGCCACCCGGAGAGTGGCTCAGCCCACACCCTACACCACATGCTGGCACCATACCAGCCACCATGTCCGGGTGCCCTGGTCACTGAGGCCACCAGCGACCCAGCCCCTGGGCTGCATCGAACTGTCTAACACCACAGCTTTTCTGTTTCCTCCCCAGGGGGAGGCCGCTCACAACCGCCGAGAGCGGGAGAAGACGGGAGGGGAATCGGCAGACCTGCGGCCCCTCACAGTGGCAGTGCAGAGGGCCCTGGACATGGTCACAGAGCCCAGGGACTTGCTGCTGTCTATACGGGTCTCGAACGCCTGGGACGGACAGTCCCATCGATCGTGGAGATGCCGTTGCAGACTCAGGGGCTACATGAGGGGTTGTCGGCGAGCATCCAGTACCTGCAGGCGCAGGTGGAGAAGTTCACTCGCCTGGAGGTGGCGCCGACCACGTGTGCCACCCAGGCCGACACCGCGCGGCTGGCATCTACGGTGGAGGCCTTGAGGGCAAACGTTTGTGCCATGGGTCAGGATGTCCAAGGCCTAGGGCACTCTGTGCAGGCGCTGGCCGAGATCCAGGACAGGGCTGCCCTCTCACAGGCAGCCATGTGCCAGAACCACCTGGGCATTGAGGCAACGCTCCCGACTGGGCCGCGGCGGGGAACGTCGGCAGCATTGCTCAGCTGCTGGCCGACATGGCCCAGTCCCAGAGGGAGGTGGCCCAGTCCCAGAGGGAGGTGGCCCAGTCCCAGAGGGAGGTGGCCCAGTCCCAGAGGGAGGTGGCCCAGTCCCAGAGGGAGGTGGCCCAGTCCCAGAGGGAGGTGGCCCAGTCCCAGAGGGAGGTGGCCCAGTCCCAGAGGGAGGTGGCCCAGTCCCAGAGGGAGGTGGCCCAGTCCCAGAGGGAGGTGGCCCAGTCCCAGAGGGAGGTAGCGCAGTCACTGGCTGATGTGACACTGACCCAGAAGGTGGAGGCACAGTCAATGGGTGATATGCTGCAGTCGCAGATGGCAATGGCCCACTCCCTATGCTCCATGGCCCTGAGTGTGCAGAACCTGGTCGGGACGAGAGCGTGCAACCAGGACTGGCAGCGCCAGGTGGCGGGGGTCTCAAGGGATGGCTCCGCTTGCACGCCCGTCCCATGGAGTAGCCCGGTGGCCATCAGACACCCCGAGGGAGGAGGGCGTGATGGGGCCCGTGCCATTGACTCCTGCAGGGGAGGCGCCAGAACATTTCAGTACCTCGGACTCCCCCCATCCTGACCCTGGTGCATCTGGTGGGCAGTGGGCAGAACAGGGTGGTGCCACGCCACTCGGGACGCCCGAGCAGCTGTTTGGCCCATCCAGGTCGGGCCGCCCCAGGTGACGGCCACCAACGGGGACCCTCGTCGCAGGGCAGGAGTCACAGCAGTCCACCTCCACTACTGCTGTACCACCTAACCACCTCGGCGTAGTGATAGGGCCCGTAAGGCCAGAAAGTTAGACACCAGTTAAGTTGACACAAGTGCAGGGCACAGTTTAGTTAAAGGAGCTAGGGCACAAATCTGTAAATATTTGTTCACAATAAACACCTTTTACCACTGTTACAACCTGTCTCCATGCTTTATCTGCTGGGTTTGAGGGGTGGGCTGGTCAGGGCAGGCTGGAGGGGGTGGGGGTTGTGGTAGTAGAGGTGTTAGGGTACCTGGTAATGCTGGAACACCATTGGTAGAAATTGTGTGCTTCCTATTGGTCAAGCTGTATGGTAGCTCCGCCCTGCTAGGCGGGGTATAAGAGCCCATGTCGCCCCAGCAGCCTTCATTCTGTACCTGAGCTGCTGGGGGAAACATCTAGCTTATTAAAGCCTTCAGTTGGACTACAACCTCGCTTTAGTGGTCATTGATCGTGCATCAGGGGTGAAATGGGCAGGCGTTGTTGGTGGGCTTGGCTCAGGTACCCTAGTTCAGCCAGCACTTATCTGCCCGGTGACCGATTCCCATCCCCCTCCCCCACACCCCCCTCCCCCACACCCCCACTCCCCAACCACTGTCCACACCTCAGGGATTCGATGGGAATCTCCAGCTCGCACGCAGGGATCACCCAGGTGGAAAGTGCTACGGTGGGCAGCAGTCAGACATTGTCAAACGATGCGGAGCACCAGAGCTCATTGCAGAGCGGGTTGTCATCATCCTCCATCCCATGGACCAGACCCACTGGTACTGCTAACCCAGGGCCCCCCGTAGTGCGGCTGGTATGCATCACGGAACAGTTGCAAGGGGTGGGCGGGTGACTCAGGGAGGGTGGTCATGGGAGGGGATAGCTGGAGTGCGGGGTGGGGTTAGGGGTGGGATGGGATGTCTGTATCGCTGACCAGGCTCTCTAGTCGGTGAATCTGCAGGCCATCAGAATGCCCCATGCACGTCAGCCCTGGCGTACGTGTCGAGCGGCTTCCAGTGCCTGCCCAGGTCCCGTGTCCTGCCCATCCTCACCCGTCCCCGCATCTTCCTCGTCGGACGAGGCCTTCCGTTAACCCTCCTCCTCTAGCGCGTCGCCCCTCTGCTACGCGATGTTGTGGAGGATGCAGCAGGTCTCCATGATGCGGGCGACCCCCTTAGCTTCATACTGGAGGAACGCTCTAGAGCGGTCCAGGCACCTGAAGTGCATCTTCAGGAGGTGGAAGCACCGCTCGATCACAACCCTGGTCGCTGTGTGGGTATCGTTGTAGCGGGTCTCCGCGCCGGTCTGTGGCCTACGGGTAGGCGTCGTCAGCCACGGCCGCAGTGGATAACCCCTGTCGCCCAGCAACAAGGCCTGCAGCCGGGGGCGCCTTGAAGAGGCCCAGAGCTTCGAGTGTCCAGGATGAAGGTGTCATGCACACTTCCCGGGTATCGGGTGCAGACGTGCACGATGTGCATCTCATGGTCAGACACCCAAATTGAAAGCTCATCGAGTGGAACCCCTTTCGGTTTGTGTCGAGCGGCCTGTCACCTGCAGGTGCCCGTAGGGGGACACGCATCGCGTCAATCACCCCCTGGGCCCGGGCATCCTGGCGATGGCGGGTACCCCACTGCCCGGGCGTCCTAGTGTGCTCAGTCTGCAGTGAAATGGATGTATTGTGCTGACTGGGCACCTCGGGCGTCTGTGATGGCGCGGGTACACCTGTGCCCCGAGGTCTATGAGATTTGGCCATGTCCCCACTCGGTGCCTGGCAGCACCCCTGGCGTAAACATTCAGGACGACCGTCAACTTGACAGTCACCGAGAGCGGGTGTCCTACCCCATACCCCCGCGGTGCCATGTGTGATATCATCTGGCAGATATGTCGCACTGTCTCTGCTCAGCCATGCCCGGTCTGGCAGGTCCTCGAATGACAGGCGCTGCTGGTGCACTCGAGGCCTCGTGTGGCACCTCCTCCTCCTCGGCCTGTTGAGCGGCCGACTCTCCATCCTGGGCAGCTGCCTCCTGTTCCTCGGCTGCCTGCTCCGCTGCTGCCCCTCCACTACTGCCCGCTCTGCTGCTGCCCCTCCACTACTGCCCGCTCTGCTGCTGTCTGCTCCACTGCTGCCCGCTCTGCTGCTGTCCGCTCCACTGCTGCCCGTTCCGCTGCTGTCCGCTCCACTGCTGCCTGCTCCACTACTGCCCGCTCTGCTGCTGTCCACTCCACTGCTGCCCGCTCCACTGCTGCCCGTTCCGCTGCTGCCCGCTCCACTGCTGCCCGCTCCGCTGCTGCCCCTCCACTGCTGCCCGCTCCACTGCTGCCCGCTCCGCTGCTGCCCGCTCCGCTGCTGCCCCTCCACTGCTGCCCGCTCCACTGCTGCCTGCTCCGCTGCTGCCCGCTCCGCTGCTGCCCACTCCACTGCTGCCCGCTCCGCTGCTGCCCGCTCCGCTGCTGCCCGCTCTGCTGCTGCCCGCTCTGCTGCTGCCTGCTCCGCTGCTGCCCGCTCCACTGCTGCCCACTCCACTGCTGCCCGCTCCACTGCTTCCTGCTCCACTACTGCCCACTCCGCTGTTGCCCGCTCCGCTGCTGCTCGCTCCGCTGCTGCCCGCTCCGCTGCTGCCCGCTCTGCTGCTGCCCGCTCCGCTGCTGTCCACTCTGCTGCTGCCCACTCGACTGCTGCCCACTCGACTGCTGCCCGCTCCGCTGCTGCCCGCTCCGCTGCTGCCCGCTCTGCTGCTGCCCGCTCGACTGCTGCCCGCTCCGCTGCTGCCCGCTCCGCTGCTGCCCGCTCTGCTGCTGCCCACTCGACTGCTGCCCACTCGACTGCTGCCCGCTCCGCTGCTGCCCGCTCCACTGCTGCCCACTCCACTGCTGCCCGCTCCACTGCTTCCTGCTCCACTACTGCCCACTCCGCTGTTGCCCGCTCCGCTGCTGTCCACTCTGCTGCTGCCCACTCGACTGCTGCCCGCTCCCCTGCTGCCCGCTCCGCTGCTGCCCACTCATCTGCTGCCCGCTCCACTGCTGCCCGCTCCACTGCTGCCTGCTCCGCTGCTGCCCGCTCCGCTGCTGCCCGCTCCACTACTGCCCGCTCCACTGCTGCCTGCTCCGCTGCTGCCGCTTCCTCCTCCTTGAGTAGCTCCAGCTTGTACAGCTGCTGGGCATCTCCTCGGGCAGCGATGACCACCATTGCTGGTTGCAGCGGGTGAAAGGCTGACATGTTAGCATGGTGCGTACCCTCGTGCCCAACCAGGTCCAGTGGGGTAGGCACTGTGACTCCTGCTCCCACATGTCCCTCCATGCCCCCTCCCCCTGCCATCCCTGCACACCTGGCCCGTCGGTGCCCCCTTGAGCCCTGGAGGATCCCGAGACATAAAGGTTCAGGGCTGCAGTGACCTTGACGACCACAGAGAATGGGTGTCCTCCTGCTCCAAGTGGTGCCAAGTCCACGAGGATGTCCCCCCCCCCCCCCCCCCCCCCCCCCCCCCCCACGCACGGAATGCCCTGTCCATGCACTCACAGCTGCATGGGGCGCTCCTTCACCGGACCCCAGACCCTGTACCCCTGACACCTGCACATAACCGTTCATGACACTCACCCACACTCCGGCCGTGGACGTGTCCCCGGAGCTGTGCCCCATCCCCTGGGTGTTGGGATGTTGGTTGCTGAGTGTGTGGTGCTGCCTCCCACAGTGTCCAGGGATCAGGGTCTGATTGGGGTGCTGGGCAATGACTCCCACATGCTACAGGGCCCACACACCCACGGGAATACACTTGTGTTGCGTGAAGTGCGCACTTAACCACGATTGCCAATCCCCTATCAGCGATAGCCTTCAGCCGCACAGCCAGAGGCCTCGACAGTTTGTGGGGGTTATGGCTGGTCTTTGGGGCAGACGGGCAAGGACAAGGGTTGCCCCCGGAATGCTGTGCACAATCCAGGGGTTGGCATGGCGAAGCCATCCCCCCCCCCCCCACCAGCGCCAAACCCCCCTCCCATGGTGGCCCACCTCAGCCGAGGGTGACGTCCCTACCCTGGTTGCTCCCCCACCCCCCTCCGAGCAATTGGGTGGCAAGACCAGCGCCCTCGGGCTCTTTGCCTGTGAACAAAGATGGCTACTCTCCTCCTCGGCTCCCCACAGAAGCCCTTCCGCCAGGTTCACGTTTTTCAAAAGGAGCACTAATCGGGGCCAGCATGAGCACTCGCTGGGGAGGCCGCTGAATGATGGGAGGCCGTTGGATATGGGGTGTATCCCGTTAATTGTATGAAAATAGGGCTTAAGTGGTGATAATTGGTTTCTTGCCACACTACGGCGAGATCCCGACTTGGCCTATGGGGGTGGGCCGGTTGCATCGCTAACTGTTCTTGTTTTTGGCCTCTCCCGCTATTCACCAGCCTCGTAACGCTCTCGTTCGAGCGAAAAGAGGCCAGATAATTGTGCCCAAAATCTCCAATTAACTCCCCCACCCGATTCATTTATTCGTGCTGAGCATTGAGGCCTTTTCATGATCTTTCGTTTTTTGGTTGGGTCCCATTCCTTGAATCATCTTTTTATCTGGAGATTGGGTTGTAATTATTTGAGTTACATTCCAACCTTCTATCAAAGCATATTCGCCCTGGATTTCACTGGTTTCTGGAATAGCTCCTCTCCTACGTTTCCCTTTATCAATATTCTTGCTCCACGCTCCTTAATTCCAGTTCCATTTTCAATGCTGGCATCCCATAGGAAATTTCCTGGGATTCAGATTTTCTCACTCAGTCCACAGTTTCAACTGATTCTCAGAATGTAATGAGGCTACATCGCCGTGTCTACCTGTAATCGCCAGGGATATTGAACCAGGAAATGTGTAAGACACAATATTCAGCTGTTTCAAGGTTGAATGATAAATGGAGTCAGCTGTGTTCTGCCTTAAGGCAGGCCCCAAAACACATGTGATTCTTTTGGCATTCACGATGGAAGAGTGACTAAGGGCATATTGCTCAAGGGCTTGATTTTACATAGAGTTTTACAGCCCAACTCTGATTCTGCTGGCAGTGCACGCTTGTCTGCGGGTTTCCCAGCGGCAGTCAATGAGAATTTCCATTGATAGCAGCGGGAACAGAGCATTCCACTGTGATGCACGATCAATGACCACTAAAGCGAGGTTGTAGTCCAACTGAAGGCTTTAATAAGCTAGATGTTTCCCCCAGCAGCTCAGGCACAGAATGAAGGCTGCTGGGGCTGCACGGGCTCCTGTACCCCGCCTTGCAGGGCGGAGCTACCATACAGCTTGACCAATAGGAAACATACAATATCTACCAATGGTGTTCCAGCATTACCAGATACCGTAATACCTCTACACAGACTACCACATTCACCCCCTGTTAAAAAAGAGTCCGGCGGGGGTGGTGGCCTGATATTACAACATGGTAACGTGGTAGAAATTATAGTTATGGAGGTACCGTAATATCTCCGTAAAGTGTTTTGTAACTGTTTACAATTCTATTTACTATTTACCATTTATGATTCATAATTAACTATACACTTTAAAATGAAGCAATCAGTCGATCGGGGGCCCTGGTCGTCCTCTGTGATCATCGAAGCTTCGGGGGTGACTCCAGTGGAGCCTCGGGCGTCTGTGACTCTGGGGGCGTGGCCTCATTCTCTGTGGCAGCTTCGACACCCCGAGACGGCGCTGGTGGGGAAAACGGTTGACCTGGGAAGGGAGCGTCTGCGGGGTGCGTCGGTGGGTGGGGGGGCCTAGACGGGGCCGGCGGAAGGACCGATCCTCCTGTAAGGTGCACAGGTGGGAGGGAGGGTGGGACTGGTGGCTGGGGTGTGCGTGGGGCTCCGGCGGGCGCCAGGTCTCGTAGGGAGACCGTATCTTGTCGGCTGTCGGGGTTCACCACGTAGGCGTACTTGGGGTTAGTGTGGAGAAGATGGACCCTCTCGACCAACGGGTCCAACTTGTGCGCCCGCACATGTTTTCGGAGCAGGATGGGTCCGGGAGCGAGGTCCCAGAGGAGGACTTCCTAGGGAGGACAAGGAGACATTCGTGGGGTGTCTGGTTGGTTGTGGTACAAAGCAATGACCGGATGGAGTGGAGGGCATCCGGGAGGACTTCCTGCCAGCGGGAGACTAGGAGATTCCTGGACCGTAGGGCCAGTAGGACGGTCTTCCAGACGGTATGTTCTCCCTCTCTCTCTACCTGTCCGTTACCTCGGGGGTTGTAACTGGCCGTCCTGCTCGAGGCGATGCCCTTGGTGAGCAGGAATTGACGCAGTTCGTCGCTCATAAAGGAGGACCCCCTATCACTGTGTATGTAAGCGGGGAACCCGAACAGTGCAAAGATGCTATGGAGGGTCTTGATGAAGGTGGTTGCGGTCATGTCGGGGCAGGGGGTGGCGAATGGGAACTGGGAATACTCATCAATCACGTTCAGGAAGTACGTGTTGCGGTCGGTGGAGGGGATTGGGCCTTTGAAGTCCATGCTGAGGCGTTCAAAGAGACGGGAAGCCTTTATCAGGTGCGCTTTCTCTGGCCGGTATAAGTGCGGTTTGCACTCCGCGCAGATTTGGCAGTCCCTGGTGGCTGTCCTGACCTCCTCGATGGAGTAGGGCAGGTTGCGGGCCTTGATAAATTGGAAAAAGCAAGTGACCCCCGGGTGGCAGAGGTGCTCGTGGAGGGCTCGGAGGCGGGCCACTTGTGCGTTGGCACATGTGCCGCGGGACAGGGCATCAGGAGGCTCATTTAGCCTCCCGGGACTATACAAGATCTCATAGTTGTAGGTGGAGAATTCGATCCTCCACCGCAAGATCTTGTCGTTCTTTATCTTGCCCCGCTGTGCAGTATCGAACATGAAAGCAACCGACCGTTGGTCAGTGAGGAGAGTGAATCTCCTGCCGGCCAGGTAATGCCTCCAATGTCGCACAGCGTCTACTATGGCCTGGGCCTCCTTTTCGACTGAGGAGTGGTGGATTTCGGAAGCATGGAGGGTACGTGAGAAGAAGGCCACGGGTCTGCCCGCTTGGTTTAGGGTGGCCGCTAGAGCGACGTCAGACGCGTCGCTCTCGACCTGGATGCTGACGGACTCGTCGATGGCGTGCATCGTGTCCTTTGCAATGTCTGCTTTGATGCGGCTGAAGGCCTGGCGGGCCTCTATCGACAGGGGAGAAGCTGTGGATTGGATCAGGGGACGGGCCTTGTCCGCATAGTTGGGGACCCACTGGGCATAGTTAGAGAAAAACCCCAGGCAGCGCTTCAGGGCCTTGGAGCAGTGAGGGAGGGGGAACTCCATTAGGGGGCGCATGCGTTCAGGGTCGGGGCCTATAACTCCATTTCGCACTACGTAGCCGAGGATGGCTAGGCGGTCGGTGCTAAACACGCATTTATCCTTGTTATATGTAAGAATAAGGGTCTTTCCGGTCTGGAGGAGTTTTCGGAGGTTGGTGTCGTGGTCCTGCTGGTCGTGGCCGCAGATGGTGACATTATCGAGATACGGGAATGCTGCCCGTAAACCGTACTGGTCAACCATTCGGTCCATCTCGCGCTGGAAGACCGAGACCCCGTTGGTGACACCGAAGGGAACCCTTAAGAAGTGATAGAGCCACCCATCTGCCTCCAAGGCAGTGTGTATGCGGATCGGGAGCTAGTGGTAGGCGGACTTAAGATCCACCGTGGTGAAGACCTTGTACTGTGCGATCCTGTTTACCAGGTCGGATATGCGGGGGAGAGGGTATGCGTCCAGCTGTGTAAACCTGTTGATGGTCTGACTTTAGTCGATGACCATCCTATGCTTCTCCCCGGTCTTTACCACCACTACTTGAGCTCTCCAGGGGCTGTTACTGGCTTCAATGACTCCTTCCCTCAGCAGCCTTTGGACCTCTGACCTGATAAAGATCCGATCCTGGGCACTGTACCGTCTGCTCCTGGTGGCGACGGGTTTGCATTCCGGGGTGAGGTTCGCAAACAGGGAAGGAGGATCGACCTTGTGGGTCGCGAGGCCGCAGACAGTGAGGGGGGGTATAGGGCCGCCGAATTTGAAAGTTAGACTTTGGAGATTACACTGGAAGTCTAACCCTAGGAGTGTGGCCGCGCAGAGGTGGGGAAGGACGTAGAGCCGGTAATTTTTAAACTCCCTTCCCTGGACTGTGAGGTTTGCGACACAAAACCCCTTTATCTCCACTGAGTGTGAACCGGAGACCAGGGAGATTTTTTGATTAACGGGGTGGACGAGGAGAGAACAGCGCCTTACCGTGTCGGGGTGTATGAAGCTCTCCGTGCTCCCAGAGTCGATTAAGCAGCTCGTCTCGTGCCCGTTGATTTGGACTGTTGTTGTAGCAGTTGAGAGTGTTCGAGGCCGGGACTGATCCAGGGTCACCGAGGCTAATCTCAGCAGTTCAGTGTTCTCTTCGGGCGGTGTGCGGTCAGCCGAGCTGGGGTCCTGGGAGTCCATCCAAGATAGCGGCTCCCATTGGTCGCACATGGCTGGGGGTGCACAAAATGGCGGTGCCCATCCATCGAACGTGGGACAAGATGGCGGCGCCCAGGGGCCACAGGTGGCCCTGGAGTAGGAAGATGGCGGCGCCCGCTGGCCGCACGGGGACCGTGGAGAGGTTTGTGTTGGCGGTCCACATTCGCCGCCGGAGACCGCACCGACCGCACGGGCCTGGTATACCCCCACAAAATGGCCCTTTTTACCGCATCCCTTGCAGGTGGATGCGCGGGCCGGGCAGCGCTGGCGGGGGTGCTTGGCCTGCCCGCAAAAGTAGCAGCGGGGCCCCCCAGGTTTGCCAGGCCGCCTTGCAGCACAAACTTGTGGGGGGATGGGGGATGGCTCGGGGTCGGCTGCGGAGGGGTTCCACGCTCCCCAGGGGGCTGCCGCGCGGTCGGGAACGTAAGCGCGGGCGTGTTTGGAGGCCACATCCAGGGAGCCTGCAAGGGCCCGTGCCTCCTCGAGGCCTAGGGTGTCTTTTTCCAGCAATTGCTGGTGGATTTGGGAGCACAGCATAACTGCCTCGAAAGCGTCCCAGATCAAGAGTTCAGTGTGGTCGCTCACCGAAACTTGCGGGCAGCTGCAGATTCTTCCCAACACCTGGAGTGCACGGTAGAATTCTTCCAGCGGTTCCCCAGGGATTTGTCGTCTCGTTGCCAGCAGATGTCGGGCGTAGACCTGGTTTACCGGGCGAATATAGTGTCCTTTTAGCAGCTCCATTGCTGCATCGAAGTCTTCCCCGTCCTCGATGAGGGTGTAAATTTCCGGGCTCACCCTCGAGTGCAGGACTTGCATTTTCTGTTCTCCCGTGGGTGTGTTTTTGGCCGTTCCGAGATATCCTTTAAAGCACGCCAGCCAGTGCTTGAATGTTGCCGCTGGGTTCGCCGCGTGGGGGCTGAGTTGCAGACACTCCGGCTTGATTCGGAGCTCCATCCTTTTAAATCTAGCTTATTAAATTGATGCACGATCAATGATCACTAAAACAAGGTTGTAGTCCAACTGAAGGCTTTAATAAGCTAGATGTTTCCCCCAGCAGCTCAGGTACAGAATGAAGGCTGCTGGGGCGGCACGGGCTCTTATACCCCGCATTGCAGGGCGGAGCTACCATACAGCTTGACCAATAGGAAACATACAATATCTACCAATGGTGTTCCAGCATTACCAGGTACCATAATACCTCTACACTGCCAGTGAACGGCATGCTTCCTCCCGCCACTGAGAAACACACAGGAACATCGGAATTAGGAGCAGAGCTCGGCAATTCAGGCCTTCGAGCCCGCTCCGCCATTCAATCAGATCCTGGCTGATCTCTTCCTGGTCTCTCACCACCTCCCCGCTTGTTCCCCATATCCCTTTAACCCATTTTTAAAAATCAGAAATATATCTATCTCCCTCTCGAAACCATTTAATGATTCAGATTCCACCGTACTTTGGGGCAGCGAGTTCCACAAATTCACCACCCTCTGCGAGAAGTAGTTCCTCCTCATCTCAGTTCTAAATCTACCGCCTCTCAAACCTATGTCTGTGACCTCTCGTTCCAGATTGCCCCACAAGGGGGAACATTTAGTCTACGTTTACTTTATCAATCCCTTTTAGTATTTTATACACTTCGACCAGATCCCCTCTCAGCCTTCTAAACTCCAGCGAGTATAAGTATTAATCTCTCCTCATGTGTTAACCCTTTCACTCCCGGAATCAATCTGGTGACCCTCCGCTGAACTACCTCCAAAGCCCCCACATCCTTCCTCAAATAAGGAGACCCAAACTGGACACAATACTCCAGATGTGGTCTCACCAACACCCTATACAATTGCAACAACAGTTCTCTACTTTATACTCCAGTCCTTTTGCAATAAACACTAACATTCCATTTGCCTTTCTAATTACATGCTGTACCTGTGTACCGACTTTCTGTGATCCATGAACAAAGCCACCCAGATCCCTCTGCCCAGGGGCATTTTGAATCTAATTTCCATTTAGATAATAATTTGCCTTTCTACTTTTTCGGCCAAAATGGGTAACCTCACACTTATCCACATTAAACTCCATCTGTTTAGCACAGGGCTGTTTAGCACAGGGCTAAATCACTGGCTTTGAAAGCAAACCAAGGCAGGCCAGCAGCACAGTTCAATTTCTGTAACAGCCTCCCTGAACAGGTGCCGGAATGTGGCGACTAGGGGCTTTTTACAGTAACTTCATTTGAAGCCTACTTGTGACAATAAGCGATTTTCATTTCATTTCATCTGTCAAATTTTGGCGAAATCTCCCTGCCTGTCTATCTCCGTTATGGTTATTGCACAAAGTTCCTCTGCATTGACTGTAGTTTTGTGAAAATTGTTATTATCCTCGACTGTGAAGACAGAGGCAAAATATTGGTTCAGTACCTCCGCCATCTCTGTGTTCCCCATTATTACCGCACCAGTATCGTCCTCTAAAGGGCCAACATTTATTTTAGCTATTCTCTTGCTCGTTATAAACTTGTAGAATCTTTTGGTATGAATGTTTATGTTTTCTGCTATTTCCTTTCATAGTTCATCTTAGCTCTTTTGATTTTATTTTTAGCAGCCTTTTGCTGAACCTTAAAGTTTTCCCAATCCTCCAGCTTGCTAATAGCTTTTGCAGTATGGTCTGCCCTAGTTGTTGCCTTTATGTCTGCCTTGACTTCCTTGTTTAGGCATGGGGCATTTTTCTCCCTTTTACAATTCCTCTTCCTCTCAGGAATATACTTTAATTGAGAGGTGTTTAATATCTCCCTGAACATCCACCATTGTTTCTCAACTGTCCTACCCTCAACGATTTGTGCCCAGTCTACCTGGGCCAACTCTTTCCTCAGGCCTGTATAATTACCTCTGCCCAACTCTAAAACCCTAGTATGGCACTCTGTCTTCTCTCGCTCAATCTGAATTTGAAATTCTAGCATGCTGTGATCACTCCTTCCAAGAGGACCCTTAACGACAAGTCTACTTATCAACCCTTCTTCGTTACATAATACAAAATCTAAAATAGCCTGCTCCCAGATTGACTCCATAACATATTGCTCTAAGAATCAATCCATCATACATTCAATGAAATCTCCCTCGAGGCTACCCTTGTCAGTTTGATTAATGCAGTCAATATGCATGTTAAAATCACCCATGATGACCACTGTGTCCTTCTCGCAAACTCTCATTATTTCTTGGTTTATACTACGCCCCACTTTGGAAGTATTGTAAATTACGCCTATCAGGGAGTTTTTTTCCCTTGTTTTTTATTTCCACCCAGATCGATTCAACATTTTGGCCCTTCATGCCAACATCATTTCTTAATACAGCCTTGATGTCATCTTTAACCAATAAAGCAGCTCCACCTCCTATTCCATCCTGTCTCTCGTTTCGGAATACTCAGTACCCTTGGACATTCAACTCCCAGTCCTGGTCCTCCTGCAACCAAGTTTCAGTGATCCCCACCAAATCATACCCATTTGTCTCTATTTCTGCTGTCAGCTCATTGAACTTACTCCGAATACTGCGTGCATTTAGGTGCAAGGTTTTTATAAATATGTCTGACTGATTTGTCTTTCCCTTGCAGGATTTTCTTGTGCACTGCACTTTTCACACATTCTGGTTTAGCACCGTGGACTAAGACAGCTGGTCTGTAATGCAGAGCAAGACCAGCAGAACGGTTCAATTCCCGTACCAGTCTCCCCAAATAGGGCCGGAATGTGGCGACTAGGGGCTTTTCAGAGTAACTTCATTGAAGCCGACTTGTGACAATAAGCTATTATTATTATTATTCTGACCTCCTTTATTAATCTCTGATAACACTCAGCCTCATCCCCAACATTCACTCCCACAGTCACCTTACATTTTGATATTTTCCGTTTCCTTTCCCATCCATAGTTGTTAGACTGGCCCTGCCTGTTCATCCTATTAATCTCTAATATCTCCTCACAGAATAACCTGCTGCTCTGGTCCCCATTAACCATTATACTTTTTATGGGCAGCACAGTAGCACAATGGTTAGCACTGTTGCTTCACAGCACCTGGGTCCCGGGTTCGATTCCCGGCTTGGGTCACTGTCTGTGCGGAGTCTGCACGTTCTCTCTGTGGCTGCGTGGGTTTCCTCCGGGTGCTCCGGTTTCCTCCCACAAGCCCCGAAAGACGCGCTTGTTAGGTGAATTGGACATTCTGAATTCCCCCTCAGTGTACCCGAACAGGCGCCGGAATGTGGCGACTAGGGGATTTCCACAGTACCTTCATTGCAGTAAACCTATTTGTGACACTAATAAAGATTATTATTGTTATATTTCTTCTACTTTTACCATTAGCTGCAGCTCCTAAAGTTAGGTTTCTGACTATTTCTTTACTCTCTGCCCTGTTACTTGTTTTTGGAACTTTTCCCTGGAGACTGGGCCGCTAATCCTCGAGAATGTTCCCTGGAGACTAGGCCGCTAATCCCCGAAACTGCTCCCTGGAGACTAGGCCGCTAATCCCCGAAACTGCTCCCTGGAGACTAGGCTATGAATCCCCGAGACTGCTCCCTGGAGACTAGGCCGCAAATCCCCGAGACTGCTCCCTGGAGACTGAGCCGCGAATCCGTGAGACTGCTCCCCGGACACAAGGCCACGAATCCCCGAGACTGCTCACTGGAGACTAGGCTGCAAATCCCCGAGACTGCTCCCTGGAGACTAGGCCGCGAATCCACGAGTCTTCTCCCTGGAGACTAGGCCACGAATCTCTGAGTCTGCTCTCTGGAGACTAGGCCACGAATCGCCGAGACTGTTGATAGAATTTACAGTGCAGAAGGAGGCCATTCGGCCCATTGAGTCTGCACCAGCTCTTGGAAAGAGCACCTTACCCAAGCCCACACCTCCACCCTATCCCCATTACCCAGTAACCCCTCCCAACACTAAGTTCAATTTTGGACACTAAGGGCAATTTATCATGGCCAATCCACCTAACACGCACATCTTTGGACTGTGGGAGGAAACCGGAGCACCCGGCGGAAACCCACGCACACACGGGGAGAACGTGCAGACTCCGCACAGACAGTGACCCAAGCCGGGAATCGAACCTGGGACCCTGGAGCTGTGAAGCAATTGTGCTAACCACAATGTTACCATGCTGCCCATCCCTGGAGACTAGGCCATGTATCCCCGAGACTGCTTCCTGGAGACTAGGCCGCGAATCCACGAGACTTCTCCCTGGAGACTAGGCCACGAATCATCGAGACTGCCCCCTGGAGACTAGGCCGCGAATCCCCGAGACTGCTCCCTGGAGACTAGGCCACGAATCATCGAGACTGCTCCCTGGAGACTAGGCCACGAATCATCGAGACTGCTCCCTGGAGACTAGGCTGCGAATCCACGAGATTGCTCCCTGGAGACTAGGCCATGAATCCCCGAGCTGCTCCCTGGAGACTAGGCCATGTATCCCCAAGACTGCTCCCTGGAGACTAGGCCATGAATCCCCGAGACTGCTCCCTGGAGACTAGGCCATGAATCCCCGAGACTGCTCCCTGGAGACTAGGCCATGAATCCCCGAGACTGCTCCCTGGAGACTAGGCCGTGAATCCCCGAGGCTGCTCCCTGGAGACTAGGCCGTGAATCCGAGAGGTAAGTTACTTTATATACTCACCGCTCTGCTGCTGCACCCTCAGAGACTGCTCCCTGGACACACGGCTGTGAGGTCGGAGAATCTCACCGCTGATCCTTGCTGGTGTTCATGTTCTACATGAACCTCCTCCCATCCCTACCTCATCTCACCCCATCATTATACATTAATGATCAGGAAGCAGGTACTGAAGGCACTGTTGCTAAGTTTGCAGATGATACAAAGATCTGTAGAGGGATAGGTAGTATTGAGGAAGCAAGGAGGCTGCAGAAGGATTTGGACAAGCTAGGAGAGTGGGCAATGAAGTGGCAAATGAAATACAATGTGGAAAAGTGTGAGGTTATGCACTTCAGAAGGAGGAATCTAGGCATAGACTATTTTCTAAATGGGGAAATGCTTCAGAAATCAGAAACACAAAGGGACTTCAGAGTCCTTATTCACGATTCTCTTAAGGTTAATGTGCAGGTTCAGTCGACAGTTAGGAAGGCAAATGCAATGTTAGCATTCATGTCGAGAGGGCTAGAATACAAGACCAGGGATGTACTGCTGAGGCTGCATAAGGCTTGGTCAGACCCCATTTGGAGTATTGTGAGCAGTTTTGGGCCCTGTATCTAAGGAAGAATGTGCTGGTCTTGGAAAGGGTCCAGAGGAGGTTCACAAGAATGATCGCTGGAATGACGAGCTTGTCGTATGAGGAACGGTTGAGGACTCTGGGTCTGTACTCGTTGGAGTTTAGAAGGATGAGAGGGGATCTTATTGAAACTTACAAGATACTGCGAGGCCGGGATAGAGTGGACGTGGAGAGGAAGTTTCGACTTGTAGGAAAAACTAGAAGCAGAGGACACAATCTCAGACTAAAGGGACGATCCTTTAAAACCGAGATGAGGAGGAATTTCTCCCCCCAGAGGGTGGTGAATCTGTGGAACTTTGCCGCAGAAGGCTGTGGAGGCCAAATCACTGAGTGTCTTTAAGACCGAGATAGATAGGTTCTTGATTAATAAGGGGATCAGGGGTTATGGGGAGAAGGCGGGAGAATGGGGATTAGAAAAATATCAGCCATGATTGAATGGCGGAGCAGACTCGATGGGCCGAGTGGCCTAATTCTGTTCCTATGTCTTATGGTCTTATGGTCTTAACATATCTTTTGATTCCTTTCTCCCTCCTGTTTACACATCTGCCCCTTAATTCTATCCATACTATTCACCCAACCACTCCCCTGCGGTAGTGAGTTCCACATTCTCATCACAATCTGGGTTAAAACGTTTCTCCTGAATTCCCGATTGTTTATATTAGTGTCCAGTTTATATTGAATGCCCCTTTTTTTAGACTCCTGTCTAGTGTTCGTACTTGGCAAAATGTGCCAATTCTAATCCCCTCTCCAATCTGCATTTTGAATCAAAGAGGAATGGTCTTCCCCAATCCTCTTACTTGTCACTCAGTGGTGGGAAAATCGCAGCTACATGTAATCGTCAAGTGGTTTATCAGGAAGAATGACAAGATTACTGCACAGTCGAGTGTTTAGGGAGCAGCACGCCAGCAAATGGAGAAAGACACAGTTGTTTCTCACAGATTCCTCTCTTTCCTTCAAACTTGTAACAAGCATTTTGCTGATTCCACTCCTGAATGGCTGAGCTGGAGTTTTCGGGATATGCCCTCCAGTTCCTGATTCCCCCACCAGGGGAAAAGGTTCTCTGTGTCTATGCCATCAAGTTACTTTACTATGTTATAGGCCACATTTAGATCACCTCTCAATATTCTGTACTCAAGGGCATACGGGCCAAATTGATGTAACCTGTCCACTATTCATCCCTTCGTTCTGCTCAAACAGTGCCAAATAATTGCAACGGTGAACATACCCTTCTGTGATGCTTGTCAATAACTGAATTCAGGACTGTATTTGGATCTGACTAAAACTTTATAAAACTGTAATCTAACTGCCTCCTGTTTCTATTCCAAACTCTTTGAGAGACAGGTTAACATTCCATAACCTTTTTGAATGTTCATGTTGTACTTGTGCATGAGGATTAAGTGTCGTGTGTACATCAACACCTAAATCTCTTTGCTCCTCCACAGCTTCTGGTCAGTCATCATGAAGGAAATTCTTTTAATTTTTTTATTCATTTCCTGGATGTGGACGTCGCTGGTTAGCCCGGCATTTCTTGCCCATCCCTAGTTGCCCTTCAGAAGATGGTGGCGAGCTGCTTTCATGAGCCGCTGCGGTCCCTGAGGTGTAGGTACACCCACAGTGCTGTTAGGGAGGGAGTTCCAGGATGTTGTCCCAGCGACAGTGAAGGAACGGCGATATATTGCCCAGTCAGGGTGGTGAGTGACTTGGAGGGGAACCTCCAGGTGGTGGGATTCCCAGGTATCTGCTGCACTTGTCCTTCTAGATGGCCGTGGGTTTGGAAGGTGCTGCCTAAGGAGCCTTGGTGAGTTACTGCAGTGCATCTTGGAGATGGTACACACGGCTGCCACTGTTCGACGATGGTGGAGGGTTTGAACGTTTGTGGAAGGGGGAGCAATCAAGAGGGGCTGCTTTGTCCTGGATGGTGTTGAGCTTTTTGAGTGTTGTTGGAGCTGCACTCATCCAGGCAAGTGGAGGGTATTCCATCACACTCCTGACTTGTGCCTTGAAGATGGTGGACAGGCTTTAGGAGGGTCAGGAGGTGAGTCACTTGCTGTAGGATTCCTAGCCTTTGACCTACTCGCGTAGCCACAGTATTAATGTGGCTAGTCCAGTTCAGTTTCTGATAAATGGTCCCTTAGATGAAAAATATTGCATAATTTTGAGCAGCTTATCAAATCTCCTTACAACATTCTCCATTCTCGGATAATGAATTCCAGTCTCTGCTCTCGTTGTGTGTAAAGAATGGAAAAACAGAATATTTAAAAAAGTTGAGACACAGTTAATGTCGGTATGCTGAGGGATTTGTTGTTCCTGGAGATAAACATGAAAAATTTGCATGCAGCTAATTAGCAGGCAATTAAGAAGGCAAACAGTACGTTGGCCTTTATTTCAAGTGGTTTGTTCTATAAATGTAAAGAAGTTTTGGTGCAATTATATTGGGCTTTGGGGGGCCACATCTGGAATATTGCGCACAATTCTGGTCGCCACACAACCAGAAAGATGTTCAGGCTTTGCAGAGGGTGAAGATGAGGTTTACCAGGATGGAGGGTGTTAGCTATGTGGAGAGGCTGAATAGACTCGGTTTGTTTTCATTACTAGCAGCGCTCCGAAAGCTAGTGACATCGAAACAAACCTGTTGGACTTTAACCTGGTGTTGTAAGACTTCTTACTGTGCTCACCCCAGTCCAACGCCGGCATCTCCACATCATGTTTTCATTAGGAAGACAGAGGTTGAGGGGTGACCTGATAGAGGTCTACAAGATTATGAGGGGCATGGATAGGGTGGATGGGCAGGCACTCTTTCCCAGGGTGGAGGGGTCAGTCACCAGCGAGCATTGGTTTAAGGTCCGTGGGGCAAAGTTTACAGGAAATGCGCGAGGCAGGTTTTTTATGCAGAGGGTGGTGAGTGCCTGGAAGACGTTGCCAGGGGAGGTTGTGGAAACAGACACATTAAAAGTGTTCAAAGGTATCTTGACAAATAACTGGATCGGATGGGTATGGAATCATAGAATCAGCGAATTTACAGTGCAGAAGGAGGCCATTCAGCCCATCGAGTCTGCACCGGCCCTTGGAAAGAGCACCCTACCTAAACCCCACGCCTCCACCCTATCCCCTTTATCCCCGTAACCCAGTAACCCCACCTAAACGTTTTGGACACTAAGGGCAATTTATCACGGCCAATCCACCTAACCTGCACATCTTTGGACTGTGGGAGGAAACCGGAGCACCCGGAGGAAACCCACGCAGAAATGGGGAGAACGTGCAGACTCCACATAGACAGTGACATAAGCCAGGAATCGAACCTGGGACCCAAGAGCTGTGAAGAAACTGTGCTAACCACTGTGCTACCGTGCTGGACAAGGGTATAGAGGGATATGGAACAAGGAGGTGCTGAGGGTTTTGGCCAAGGGTGGTATCATGACCGGTACAGACTTGGAGGGCTGAAGAGCCGGTTCCTGTGCTGTATTATTCTTTGGTCTTAATATGATCAGGGCCTAGTTTTAAGACTGATTAAATTGGTTATCCTGAATTTAAAAAATTGGGCATATTAAAATCAAACACAGTCAAACCTCAGCAGGCCAGATTTGACTAAGGTCAAATATACAAAGACACGGAAACATGTCTGGGTGTGTCCCATCAATCACCCAGCAAAGATCCTCGCACTTGACGGAGACCCAGCAGGAGAACATCACACCCCATTGAAATGCACCGGCCTATTGTCCGTAGCCCAGATTGAGCCAGACTTTCTGTCACCTAGAGTTCCTGCCGTTACCTTATATGGCCACAGGTCACATGTAAGCAACACCATGGAGATGGACACCTGAGGGGGGGGGGGTCCTGCCAGGCAGACATCAAGAAACCCACTGGGTATTGGGACCCCCCCTCCCAAGATCTGATTGGCTGGAAGCCAGAGATGTTTCTAGAAAGGCAGGGAGGGAGGGGATAAAGGTACGTAATCTCACACACATCAGCAGCAAAGACTCGGTGTGTTTGGTGGACCAGACCAGAAGGAAGGGAGAGACCGCCAGCGAGAACCACCTTTGTGAAGACGGGCCAGAGCAATTCCAGCGATCAGAACCACAGCCTGCCAAGCCACCTCTGCGGGTAGTATACTTGAATCTGGGGTCTCCTCGTGTTTTATCTGGGTAATTTAAGGGTTAATAGTATTATTATTAATAAACTTATTGAACCTTTACTGTATTTGTCCTTTGTCCATCTTGCAACTAAGGGCACCTGTGTAAAACTTTGATTGATATACGGTCGAGGTATCTGAGATTTAACAGATACAACAGAGGATATATTTACCTTTGTAGAAGTGAAACAGAGGTTGTTCGATTGACCCCTGGGACAAGAGTGTTTTCCAATGAGACGAGATTAAATATGTTGGGTGTATGTTCTCTGGAGTTTAAGAGGAATAAGAGATGATCTCATTGAAACATATTAAATTCTTAGAGGGTTTGATAGGTTGAGAGGCTGTTTTCCACTGGCTGCAGATGATGGCTCATAGTCCCAGGTTAAGGAGTTGGCCATTTTGAAATACTACGAGGAGAAAGTTCTTCATCCAGAAATCTATCAATTTTTGGAATTATCTCCTCCTGGGACTGTGGATGTTCAATCAATATTCAATCAATATTCAATCAATATGAGAGCAGTAGTGGTTTGGAAACTAATGGAATCAGGGGTCACAGGGTTATAATAAGAAAGTAGGAGACCAGTTGTGAACTTGTTGAATGGCAGAGTAGATTTGAGGGGGCCAAATCATCTACTCCAACTCCTCTTTCTTATCCCTGGCATATTTCCAAACTCTCTTCATGGACTTGCCATCATTCCTAATGCTGGCTCCCTTGAACAGGATGCAATATTCTAGCTGCAGTCTAACTGCTGATCTATACAGCTTCCACAGTATCTCTGGTCGTCCTTATAAATCGTTCCAATTTATACAGGCTGGTCTCATTTTGTCTTTCTAGGAAAGTTACCGTGTTTCAGCCAAGCTTCTTCGACTCATCACACCCCTTTGCAATTTTAAATTATGTTTTGTTCACTAACTCTTATATCCCTTGCTTGCCCCATTGAATTTCCTAAGATTAGCCCCAGTGCTACCTGCATCTTTGTTAGACAGAGAATAGTAACCGAGAAAGCGGTGGCCCCGTTCTGTGCCATTGCAACCTTTCACCTGAGTCCCTTTCTCAATAGCACACATTGCCCACAATTTCAGCCCTGCTACTTTTGCACTTTTGTTTTAATTGGTCTACAGACCTCTTAGTCTGTCTCCTACTCACTATTTGGCAGTCTATAATATATTCCCAATTGAATTACGGTTCCCTTTCTTGTTTCTTGACTCTATGCAAATAATCTCTACATGACCTCACATATCCTTCGATTCAAGCACGGGAATAAAACCTTTGATCAATACTCACTCCCTTCCTGGTCTTTTATGCTCTATCCCCTTGGAATATTTTGTCACTGGGAATGTTTAACCCTCAGCCCGGCCCTACCATGAACCACTTCTCTCTTACTCTTGTGATGCTTCATCCCCCAAAATAATTTGTGCTTCCAGGACGACAGTTTCATGCAATATTTATGTTATACATTTGTGTACAAATAACCGGAGGCTCCCTCTTGGCACTTTTATTCGATTTAATGTCGACTTCTCGTTTGCACTATATATTCCTTAGTTTCTCTTTTATCTTTCACGCACATCTTCTGCACTGTAAAATCTATGTAAATTCTATCTAGTC
This sequence comes from Scyliorhinus torazame, assembly GCF_047496885.1. Lineage (NCBI taxonomy): Eukaryota > Metazoa > Chordata > Chondrichthyes > Carcharhiniformes > Scyliorhinidae > Scyliorhinus > Scyliorhinus torazame. The sequence continues at coordinate 270,356,244 of NC_092715.1, read as the reverse complement.
CCCGTTTCTATTCTCTTTGCTATTTTCTTTCACTTTCTTCCCTTTCTTTGGTTCACTCTAACCTATGATTGTGTTTATCTACCGCAATAACTTGCATTTATATAGTGCCTTCAATGTTGTAAAACACTCCAACTGAAGTTGCTGCAGTCCAAGAGTAATTCATTCCATATTGTCCTTCAGAACACTTTGGAACATACACGGAAATTCCACACAAGTGGACGTTTATTGTATTAAATCTCAATAATTCCAATCTGTGCATTTCTCATGTGATCCTTCCGATGGGAAGATGTTAATGGAGTTTGTTCTGTTTTATTTGGGAATCGTATTTTGGGAAATGAGCATTTCCTGGGATGTCGATTTGCCTTGGTGCTTGTACACAATGGACAACAGTTAATCAACAGCTCGCTCGACAAACAAGCGGCTGATTCCCTCCCTGTTACCCAACTGCGTTACTGTCTGGAAGGAACTCAAAGCTTGTTACCACTCAATGCACCACAAACGGGAGCAGTGCGAGGATTAACTCAAGCATGGAAGTGAAGACCAGCATTCCCATCTTGTTCCGGTCTCTCAGAACGGCACAAGCAGATATACGATTTGCCACTTCCACCTTGTTCTACCCCATCAGCATTTTTGTAAATCTGCAATTAGTCTTAAGAGCTTGTGTAAATTAAGCCTCCTGATAGATGAGGCATCCAGAGAGACATCAGATTTATTGTAACACTTTGTCTCCCTTTCTTCGCCTCATCCCTTGTAAGGAAGATGCTGGGAGGGATTGGATTGGAGGCTTACTTTGTTCAGCATTAAAGTTGGGTGACAAAAATGTACCTTTTGTCAGTTTTGACTCCGAACAATGACAGTAATATAATTGCACTTTAGCCTTTTGGCCAGACAGGTTCTCACGAGGGAGATATGAAAGGCTGTCTTACTTAACGTTTGATGAATATCAAAAGTTGGGACAAAACAAGTGCCCATTTGACAATCTTACAGTTAATGCTCCTCAAGGGGATCAAATTCTCCAGATGAGACAGATGTTATTAATTGCCCGCTGTCCTGCACTCATCATTAGAAGGCTTAATGAAAATAAAAATCATCACCAAAATGTTTATTTATTTCCTCGAAGCAGGAACAATTGCCAAGCAGTTAGTTCATCCACAGCCTCGTCAAATTTGAAGGTCTCACAACATTTCTCACTTTCTCTCAGAGTTGCTTGATATTTAATCAAAGTATGAGAATAGTGACAGAGAAATTGACAATGGTGTTCGCCTTAAAATATACCGACTACATTAAGCTTCCTATATGGACACCTTTAATCGGGAATTCCAGATTAGGAGGGAAGAGACCAGTGTCAGAGCTGACCAAACTCCCGAGGAACTGGAATCAAAGGCAGAAAAGCATCATGGGTGGTTAGTTTGGAGGTTTCCGTTGAATAGCCCGTGTCCTAGAAAAACTGGAACCACACAAGTCAGAATCTACCATGCCAGAGCGGAGATTGATTGGCTCAACAGAGGTTCAAATTACTTCACCATTGGCCATGTAGAGGGCAAAGTGGCTGAATTGGGTTTCTCTTTGGGGGCAGCGGGGGGCAAGAGGTACTATAATTCAGAAAACCAAAATAAAACAGTTTATTGGGGCATCATCACTGGCAACTTGCTCCAATAAAACATTTAGCACGATGGCTGTTGGGACAAGTTTGGAGTAACAATTACATTTTTCAGATGTTAATGGATTTCCTTTCTCCCCTTCCTCAGCTCATCTGCTACTGAAACCCTCATTTGTGCCTTTGTTGTCTCTGGACTTGACTATTCTACCTGGCAGCTCGCCCACATTCCACCTTCTGTAGATTTGAGGTCATCCAGAAATATTCCGTCTGGACATGTCATGACTCACAGTTGGTCCCATTCTCTAACAGCCCTGTGCGCGCCCACTTACACTACCTCCTGGTCAAGCAACATCTTCATTTCAAAATCATCATCCTTGCTTTCAAGTTCCTCTATGGCCTCCACCCTCCCTACCTCTGTCATCTTCGCCAGCTCCACAACAATCTGACCTATCGGTGTTCCTCTAATCCTGCCCTCTTGTACATCCCCGCTTATAATTGCCCCATTTGTACCTCCAGTTGTCTCGGCCCCAAGCCCTTGGCTGCATGTTGTACCGAAAACAACCTCTCTCTAAACGTTGGAAAGACCAAGGAACTGATCATCGACTTCAGGAAGCGCAGCACGACACACACTCCCGTCTGCATCAATGGCTCCCAAGTGGAGATGGTCGATAGCTTTAAGTTCCTGGCGGTCACCATCACCAACAGTCTGTCCTGGTCCACTCACGTTGATGCAACAGTCAAGAAAGCCCAACAATGTCTCTACTTTCTACGGAAGCTAAAGAAATTTGGCATGTCTGCATCAACCCTCACAAACTTCTACAGATGTGCGATAGAGAGCATCCTATCCGGCTGCATCACAGCCTGGTATGGCAACTGATCAGTCCAAGATCGCAAGAAACTGCAGAGTGTGGTGAACTCAGCCCAACGCCTCACACAAGCTTGCCACCCCCACATTGATTCTGTCTACACCTCCCGCTGCCTCAGGAAGGCAGACAGCATTATCAGAGACCCCTCCCACCCAGGCATTGCCTTCTTCCAGACCCTTCATCAGGCAGAAGGTACAGAAGTCTGAAGACCAGCACATCTAGACATAGGAACAGTTTCTTCCCCACAGCTACAAGACTCCTCAACGACTCCCCCTCGGACTGATCTGTTCCCTGTAAGAACACTATTCATGACACCCTATGCTGCTCTTGCTCATGTATTTGCTTTGTTTGGCCCCTTGTTCCACACTGTCACCAATCACTGTTTGTCATGTACCATTTGTCAATGTTCTCTGTTGATTATTCTTTTTGTCTACTATGTACATACTGTGTACGTTCCCTCGGCCGCAGAAAAACACTTTTCACTGTACTTCGGTACATGTGACAATAAATCAAATCAATCAATCAATCAATCTGGGCTATCAATAGATATCAGTGCCCCTTTAAATTAGCCATTCAGGCCCAGTGTGAAAAGCAGTGAAAGCCAGGCCTTTCCATCAGCTCTGAGCGAGGCCCAACAGGTCTGAATGCATCAGACCAATCTGGTCTCCTGAGCCATTCAGCATTTCTGTGATGCAGCCAACACATTTCCATAACACACAAAACACCAAAGGTTCGTCACGCAGAGACGCTCCGCGGATGTAAGAGAAAACTCATTTCAAATATTAGAGCTTTTGCACAAGAGTTACTGACATAAAGAAAATGCTGCCTGTCTATCTGAATGGAAAAGTAGCCAAATTAAATTGAAAGATTTCTATTTTAAGATTTGGAACATTTGAGATCCAATATCGTTTTCTCTAATGACAATTTTACAAAACCGATGTTGAATATTCCAGACGGGCTTGTCTGTATTTACATTTGTTCTTGGTAAACCGAAATGTGTTCAGTGTTACAGACGAACTATAAACCTGGAACAACAGCAAGTCATTGGAGGTTGCTGCAAAAAAAAAAACACCCACAACTAGAGAGGTTGTCAGCTGAATTGCCATCTTTTCGCTCCTCCTAAATTTGTATCATAAAATATGTCCATGAACACATGCAAAACTCTGGCTTGGAAGTAAGCAGAGAAGTTAAAGTTGAAGCTGCCTTATAAGGAAGTTCAGCAGTGCCAAAAAGATACAAGAAAAAATCCACAAATACTGAAGCCAAAACAAGCCTGCAGTAGAGTGAGGCATCCTGGGGACAAAGCTGAGGTAAAATCAATTTTATTGCTTCACCATATTCAGGATTGAACTGCAGAAACTAATCACTTATTATGGGGTCTGGTATCATCAACAGGATTTCTTGATGCCTTAGCTGACACCTTGTGATTAAAACGACAACATTTTGCATCTCAGCACCAGATAGTTTATTAATTTTCAGTTGAGGGGCAAAATGTTGTCCAGTTCAAAACCAGGAAGATATTAATTGTGTCCGATAGTTGGAGTGAAAGACTTACTAACCCAGCACCAAGTTAGAACATCTACGCATTCGCGCAAAAGAGTGCTCACAGTAATTATCAGGCATATTTATGAATAATTTCACTCGACATCATTTTTGTGACATTAGCCTTTCAAGTGTCAATGTCGCTGACTGCTCACTTATTACCTTGCAAGTTGTGTATAAAAATAAAATACTAGATCAAACGATATGGATCATTCTGTGTGGGAGGCCGATTAATTGTAATTGCTCTCTGAATTAGGTGACTGGGTTGAAGGGAATCTCATGCATAAGCAGGCAACTGCACTCACATACGGCTGCAGTCAATTAAAGGCACTGCGTAAGTTTTTGGACGCATAAATTATTGAGCTGCTAATTTTGTTTCTGTGCCTGGGAAACACTCTAACTTTAAGATGACAGCTTTATCCATTAGGATAAAGTTTTCGGCAGAATGCTGGTGAGAGAGGACTGCATTACCAACAGTAATACAGGGACACATCAACAGCTCAATCAATAAGCGGGAGTCAATTACAGAGGAAGCGAATGCTTAAGCAGGTTCTGATTATTAGGTTCACGTTCAATCCACCAAATGGGCCTTATTGACAAGTCACCACACAGCAGGGATATCCACTCTGTGACAGCCAGGAGCTATCCACTGTGCTATGGAGGGATAAGGGGAGTAGCACAACATCGGAATTTGCTAGTTGTGTAAAAAAAAATAAAGGGAACAAAAGGGGCTGATCGAGCAGCTAATCATCCCTCAACCAACATCAGGAAAAGAACGATCACCCGGCCAGTCTCATCGTACAATATCGCTCACTTCTAACTCAGCTTTTCAGTTGCTGAAACCCTTATCCACACTTTTCTTTGTCAATTTTAGACTCTACGACCATCGTTACCTCTGTCCAACACCCTCCATAAACTCAAAGATTAAAGCAAATTACTGCAGATGCTGGAATCTGAAACAAAAAGAGAAAATACTGGACAACCTCGGCAGGTCTGTCAGCGTCTGTGGAGAGAGAAGGGAGCTGACATTTCGAGTCTGGATGACTCTTTGTAAAAGCTGCAGGAAACTGGAAATAGGGTCAGATTTGTACTGTTGTGGGGGGGGGGGGGGGATAGGGGGCCAGCGATAGGTGGAGATTGACAAAGTTGTGATGGACAGAAAGACAAAAGGAATGTAAATGGGGGTAATTAAGGCTAAGGTGGACCTGAGGACGGAGCTGCGCTCCGAAAGCTAGTGACATCGAAACAAACCTGTTGGACTTTAACCTGGTGTTGTAAGACATCTTACTGTGCTCACCCCAGTCCAACGCCGGCATCTCCACATCATGGCTACAGGAGGCCAGCACGGCACTGGAGCGACCCACGCCGCTCCAGCTGCCGATACCGGCCTCAACTGAGCAACGCGGGTCTGCGAATGCGCACTGCGACCGACGGGAATGCACGGTAGCCTCCTTCTCCACGCTGGCCCCTATGCAACATGGCGTATGGCTGCAGGGGCCGTCGTGGAGTAAAAGAGGCCCCCACCAGGAGAGGCCGGCCTGCCGATCGGTAGGCCCCGATCGCGAGCCAGGCCACGTTGGAGGCCCCCTCCCCCACCAGGCCGCCCCCGACGGGATGGATGCCGAGGTCCTGCCGGGAAAGACCAGATGTGAACGCCACCGGCGGGACTCGGACCTTTTGGGGCGGCCACTCGGCCCATCGCGGGCGGAGAACCGGTGGGGGGGGGGGGGAGCCGCGTAGAGCGACCCCCGAGCGGCGCCGGCGCCAATGCCGCTGATTCTCTGGTCACCGGAGAATCAGCGGGCCGGTGTCAGGGCGGTGGTGTGAGAATCGCGCCGGGCGATTCTCCGAACCGGCGTGGGCTGAGAGAATGCCGCCCAGCACCTTCGACTCTGCAGCACTCCCTCAGGACTGCACTGCGTTCTGTGCTCATGCCCTTTGAGACGCGACTTGAACCCGTGACCTCCTGTCTCCGGGCAGATTGGTGCCAGCTGAGACACATTCTCCTGATCTGCAGGAAGGGGGTCCATTCTCAACGCTGATCCCACCTCATGTCTTACAACATTTATCCAGATGCTTCTGTAGATAATTCTCCGACAGCTTTTGCTGTGTATCTACCAGGCAATCAATAAAATCTACTCAGCCCATTTTATTCAAATGAGGCGGGAGGAGTGGAGATGGAATCAGGAACTGCTGGACGGGTGGGTTACCAAAATCTGCATTCAACAGAGAAACATTCAGAGTTTAATTTCTGTTTGTTTTATGTAAAATCCTCACAAATTGCATAAAAACTGTTCGGCTGATGCTGTGTCAGATATACTTTGAGAAAATCAATTTTCTTCAAAAAAAAACACACACAGCAGATGCTGGAACGAAAAAAAAAATCAATTTCTTTCAGATTAAAACTTTTTTTCTGACTTGGGTGCCAGAACCTCATTGGTAAGTTGTAACGAAAGTCTGTTGCCAGGGGCTCAATCATCACTCTATTGATTTGATTATGTAAAAACCCGACAGAACCTAGAACCAGATATAAAAATATCTTCCAAGTGGATCTAGTGGGAATGATAGAGAGGGAAAAGCAATCTTTATATTGTTCCTGGTAAAACCATGATTACCTTTCTTCACAGTGGAACAGTTCCCTTTATTTCTCCACTGATCCGATCTTTTTCCCAGCTAAATCCACTCAAACGTAATTAACGCTGGGTTAAATTCAGAAATCCCAGCGAGAGAGAGCGATATGGGAAAGTAATATTCCGTGCAGCCTCTGGGTCGGGATACAGCAGCAATATTGTGCCACCCTCTCCTGGACAACCTCATGTCCTTTCACACTGTCGACCTTTGTCCTGCCCCCGGCACGCAGCACATTTTCCCCCTTGGATTTAGCAGATTGGGATTGGAACACTGGACAATATATTCCTGGAATATCCAGTTTGCATGGCCTGCTTCTCATACCGATCATTCCTTTTATTTTCACCTTTCAAATGGTCACTTGAGAGAGTGTCAGGAACCAAGAATAAAAAACAGACTATCATGCTAAAAGCAAATTATTGGCGCTGATTTTGCTCCATGTACACATTGTCGACTCCTACAGGCTCCGTGGTCTCCACCGTGTCGGTGAAAGGTTTCCGGCACAATTTTCCCCAAATTGCACAGAGTGCAGGATCTGGCTTCACAGACACCGTTCACCACCAGATTAAACAGCACTTGGTGCAAGGTCAGAGTGCTGGTGAGCATCACAGTGCCAGCTGGGGGTGGGGGGTTAAACAGGCCGACAAAGCCGAGATTCCGAGATCGGGGGGGGGTCTTTTTTCAAGGTGGCTCCGATCAATAAAAGTTACAATAAAATCCCCTCTCCTCCCCCATGAAGATCGCGGTCACTGGCAAGAGGCCAGGGAAGATCTCAAACCGAGATCTCGCCAGCACAAGTCCCACTTTTACTCTCTCACAGAATTTAGCGGCCAAAACGGGATTTGCGCCTGGGGTGAGAAGACCCTCTAAATTCCACCCTTCATGTGTATCATTCTATTCAGACGCCTGCTGCTGATACTGGTCAATAATATTTACCCATCATCGTGTCCACTAGCCAGGAAAATATTGTAACCGCCGCAGATGTCTAGGGGCTGGTTTAGCACACTGGGCTAAATCGCTGGCTTTGAAAGCAGACCAAAGCAGGCCAGCAGCACGGTTCAATTCCCGTACCAGCCTCCCCGAACAGGCGCCGGAATGTGGCGACTAGGGGCTTTTCACAGTAACTTCATTTGAAGCCTACTTGTGACAATAAGCGATTTTCATTCATGTCATTGTAATTAATGATCAGGACAAATGAGAAGATTAAGTAAACTGAAGTACGTGCGGATGACTTAGCTACCATAAAATGACCATGATCTGTAATCTCAGTATGGTTCAACCATTCCCAAAAGAATGAAAGACTATGAATGGGATTCCCTGCTGCAAGTCCTGACACATGATTGCCAAGGAGGCGCCGCATGAGGCCTCGCGTGTACCGGCAGCGCCTGTCAGTCGCGGCATGCCGTTGAAGAGTCCCGCTGAGCAGAGAGACAGTGCAACCTCTCTGCCAGATCATGGCATACCTTGCACCATGGGGGAATGGGGAGGACACTCGCTCCCGGTGACACCCGCTACCAATGGTGGTCCCCCTGAACTTCTATGCCACGGGGTTCTTCCAGTCGCCAAGTGGGGACCAGTCGGGGATCTCACTGACCTCAGTGCACAGGTGTATCCATGGCATCAGGGAGGCCCTGTATGCCCAGTCGGCTCAATACATCCATTTCAATCTGGACCGAGCCCAACTGGCACGGGCAGTGGTGTTCGCTGCCATCGCTGGATGTCTCGGGTCCAGGGGGTGATCGACGGGATGCATGTCCCCCTACGAGTACCTGCCAATGGCAGGCTGCAAAACGGAAAGAGTTTCCACGCAAACGTGCACCTGCTATGTGACCATCAGATACGCATCGTACACGTATGCGCCCGATATCTGGGTAGTGTGCACAACGCCTTTATCCTGGCACACTCGACTATTCCCGGCCTCTTCAAGGCACACCCCCGGATGGGGGGGGCGGGTTGGCCCCTGGGCGACAGGGGTTATCTGCTGTGGGTGTGGCTGATCCGGAGGCCACAGACCAACTCCGAGGGCCGCTACAATGACACCTATGCCGCGACCAGGGGTGTGATCGAGCGGTGCTTCGGCCTCCTGAAGATGCGTTTCAGGTGCCTGGACCACTCTGGAGGGGCCCTCCAATATGGCACTGGGAGGGTTGCCCGCTTCATGGCGGCCTGCTGCATCCTCCACAACATCAGGCAGCAGAGCGGCAACGTGTTCATGGAAGAGGAGGAGATGGCGTAGGCGGCAGAGTAGCATGTTGACAATTCCAGTTTATCTTTGTCGGCAGTTTAATAAAGGCGAGAGGAGTCAGATGAGTAACACAAAAAAGACGTTTATAATACGCACTATTTACAAAGGGATCGGTTAGACATCACCGGGTCCTCTCTCTGTCGGTCGGTTCCTCTCTGGCCGACCTTATGTACACATGGTAATAGTCCCGGAGTTAGTGGGGGAGATCATACTCCTCGAGCCACACAGGGAAAACAATCAAGCCAGCCTCGTGTGGTCTGTGCAGGTTATTGCGGGACAAGGGATACAGAAACAAATAATGGGGGTTTGTGCGAAAGATACGGTGATAATCATGGGTCATTTTAATCAGCCATAGAATCAGATTGGCAAAGGTAGTTCTGGTAATGTGAATAATACACAATTTATTAATGACCTCATAGTAAAGATCCATCTTCAATCATAACATTGAATCTTGTATTCAGTTTGAGGGAGGGAGGATTGGGTCTAAGATTTGTGTTTTGAACTTAAATATAGACAATTCTGAGGGCATGAAGACAGAAGTGAACTGGGAAATGAGGTTAAGCGATAATCCAGTGGAGATGCAGTGCCAGATATTCAAGGAGGTATTTTGTAACACTGAGAGAAAAAGTACATTCCAGTGAGACAGAAAGATTCCCGGGGGGGGGGGGGGGGGGAGAGAAACCATCCATGGCTAACTAGGGAAGTTAAAGAAAGTGGTGGAATTTTCCAAACAAAATGGCAAAATGGTATTTTTGATGTGAAAACTGTTGTGAATCCCGTCGGCCACATTGGCGTGATCCAGATCGCAATCTTTTTTAAAGTGTCAAGCGCGTGAAAAACACCACGCCTGAGGCAACAAGATCTGATTCGCCCGCCCCAGGGGTCACCTGAGAACTTCAATCAAGGGGGCTCTGCATGAAAAGAATCCACAGCACTTGCTCGCAGTCCAGCCTGGAGGATGACCAACTCCCAGATTCTCGGAGAGGGCCCTGACCCGATTGCCGTGGAGGAGAGGAGGGCTGCAGGTTACCCATGAGTTGGCAGGAGACCCCTCCAGCAAGGTCACCAATCCAGTCTGACCTATACCCCCATCCACTGCCACTAACAGCTCAGTGCTCATTTTCATTTCCTGAAAACGTGTCTGGTGGGACAGAGAATCTCACCCCATGTGGGAAGTGGAAGTTCAAGAAAGATTAGTAGGTAGAGATAGTGAAGTGTTTGCATCATTATCAGAGGAGGTATGTAGCGACTATGATGAGGTGAGGAAAACCTTATTAAATTCATATGAACTGGAGCCAGAAGTCTCCAGACAAAAGTTTAGAAATCGAAGGAAAGAAACAGGTCAAACATAGATAGAATTCAAAAGAATCATACAAAATAATTTTGAAAGGTGGATAAGAGCATTAAGGATAGAAGCTCTTGGGGAAATGATTATGATTATCTAGAGGAATTCAAAGATTCACTTCCTGTGGTAGTGAGAACTCATGCGGAAGAGCAAACGTTTAAAACTGCTAGACAGGCAGCAGAAATGGCCAATGATTTTGAATCAGTTCATAAATCAAAGTTTGATTTTCAATCTAATTTTCAGTCTGTGAAGGGAAATGAAAAATCTGCAGCTGGTCAAGACAAAGGAGGTCTAATTGGAGATATTAAGGAGATTTGGCCTCAGGTTAAAAAGGAAACTTATGAAGGTGGAAGAGTGGTAAGAAAACTTAAATGTTAATTAAAGTGGGAAAATAAACATAGTTTCAGCTGAGGAGTTGCAAAAGAGTGTACAGCAGGTTCCAGGGTTGGCTGTTATGAAAGTATCAGATCTAGTTAAAGATTTTATTAGTAAGGGTGAGGTTTACTCATGTGAACAAGGTGGAGTAGGTAAGGAGGTTAAAATATTAAGGGATAGAGGAACGGGTCAATTTTTAATGATGAGAGATGAGGAGATATGGGGTGGAATTCTCTGGAGAATCGCCATGAATCGCGCACGCAGTCTACGCAGCGTGGGTAGGGGGCCATTGACAGAGCCCCTCCCCCCGCGATTCAGCAAAGAAAACTGCCCGAGTTCCCGGAGGCGTGGTTCTGCCTGTTGGGAACTCAGTCCGCGGCCGCCCTGGTTGGGGGGGGGGGCGGGGGGATCCTTCACCGGCGGGGGGCCCTCACAGACGGCCTGGCTAGTGATCGGGGGCCATCGATCCACGGGCTCGCACGGTCTCGGAGGGGGCCTATATTGTCCGGGCTGTTCCGCGTTGTGAGTCCGCGTGGCGCGCGGGGCAGGCCGCCGTGCGCATGCGCGGACTCCCGACCGGAAGTGCAGGGCCCCGTATCCGCAGCCAGAGCTACGAAGAGTACTCCAGGGCCCTGCAAGCCCCCTGCAGTTGGGGGAATCACTCTGGACTTTCTTCAGGAAAGTACAGAGTGAAATGCCCATATTTTGACGCTGGAGTGGGGACTATTGCCAGAAAAGGTGGTACTATGTGGGATTAATGGTGGTGAGTAGTATTCCATTAGGTAAAGTTAGAGAGTCTGGTGAAAAGTGGTGAAATGATGGTGGGAGTAAGAGAGAAATTACTTTTAAAAGGAGTACGGTTTATCCTGGGTAATGATATAGCTGGATCACAGGTGTCAGTGATGCCTATTGTGGTTGAAATGCTGGTGGAAAGTCAAATGACTGAGGTGTTGTTTAAAGCAAATCCTGGGGCATTTCCAGATTATGTGGACACCTGGGGCGAGATTCTCCGACCCCCCGCCGGGTCGGAGAATTGCCGGGGGCTGGCGTGAATCCCGCCCCCGCCGGTTGCCGAATTCTCCGGCACCGGGGATTCGGCGGGAGTGGGAATCGCGCCGCGCCGGTTGGCGGGCCCCCCCCGCGATTCTCCGGCCCAGATGGGCCGAAGTCCCGCTGCTAGAATGCCTGTCCCGCCGGCGTGGATTAAACCACCTACCTTACCGGCGGGACAAGGCAGCGCGGGCGGGCTCCGGGGTCCTGGGGGGGGCGCGAGGCGATCTGGCCCCAGGGCGTGCCCCCACTGTGGCCTGGCCCGCGATCGGGGCCCACCGATCCGCGTGCGGGCCTGTGCCGTGGGGGCACTCTTTTCCTTCCGCCTTCGCCACAGTCTCCACCATGGCGGAGGCGGAAGAGACTCCCTCCACAGCGCATGCGTGGGGATGCCGTGAGCGGCCGCTAACGCTCCCACGCATGCGCCGCCCGGCAATGTCATTTCCGCGCCAGCTGGCGGGGCACCAAAGGCCTTTTCCGCCAGCTGGTGGGGTGGAAATCAGTCCGGCGCGGGCCTAGCCCCTCAAGGTGAGGGCTCAGCCCCCGAAGGTGCGGAGGATTCCGCACCTTCGGGGCGGCGCGATGCCGGACTGATTTGCGCCGTTTTTGGCGCCGGTCGGCGGACATCGCGCCGATTACGGAGAATTTCGCCCCAGGTCACAATGCCACAAGTTGAGACAGGAGGAGGAGGAATCAAGGAGTAAAGATAGAGAGGCTGGGGCGCAGTTTGCCCGGATGGTTGATAAAGAACAAGAGCAGTTGGAGGATGAAGTCGATATCTTTAGTCCAAGGCAATTGGGAGAATTAGAACAAAAGGATTCCGAGGTAAAGCAGCTGTATCAGAAAGCTTATACAGAAATAGAATACGAGTGCATACTGGAGTGTTATTACATTAGAAATAATGTATTAAGAAGGAAGTGGACACCGTTACATATTGAGGCAGATGAGAAATGGGCAGAGGTTCATCAAGTTGTATTACCGGTGGGTTATAGAAAGGAGGTTTTGCAGGCAGGTCGAAGCCATCAGACAAATCACCAAGACGTTTGGTGGCTGGTCTTGTTGAGGGTGACTGTGCAGTTTGGGCACTCCCAATACTTTGAACCTTTTAAAGTTAAGAGGCAAACTGGCACTTTGTCCAACTCCGTCCTCTTTCCTCGCCTTCACCTTTCGACAGTTTTGACTGCCAGATTCTGGCAGTGCGACTGATCTGCCTTGATTTCAATGAACATAAATTTTCAGAAAGAGCAGGTTTATTTTGCCCTCAGTCCTGGCCTGAGGGTCGAGTCGCCGCAACAGCTACTCCCCTCGACAACCTCGTTCGCTGGTGGTTCACTGGCTGCCTGGTTGCTGCTGGCGATCTGTCCTGGCCCCTGCTCTGGCCCTCACCGGTCCAGTTGGATTCTAGCCCTCTCACTCATAGCCCCGGCCACTGGTCAAGCAGCCCCTCCGCTTCCCGAAAACCATGGCGCCGCCACTTGCCTGGCCCTCGCACGTCCCGACTGTTCACCTCTCACTCGGCTGGCCGGGCCTCCAGTCCCAATGAAGCGTCTGCTCCTTTCTGGCTGCCTGGTGGCTGCTGGTTGCTGGCTTTATCTGGCCTGCCTGGGCAGGCCTCTGCTCTCTCTTTGGCTGGTTGGTTGCCGGCCCTCCTCAGCCCTTGCCTGGAAGTGAAGACTCGCCCCGCTGTTCCCCTTGACGACTGATGTCCAGAGTCTCCTCCTCTTCTCACTGAAGGCTTCGCAGGCTTGCACCCTAATGTAAGGTGGACAGCCTCACCTTTACCTCAGGTTGCTGGGCCCGGGCGTCAGGAGTCTGCTGCTTCACTCAATGAAAGCTCAGAAACTTCACAGCAGACAATCAGGAGATCCGTCTGAGCTGCCCTGGTCTCCATCACCTCATAGAATCCAGAGAATGCAGAAGGACGCCAATCGGCCCATTGAGCCTGCACTGACCCTCAGAAAGAGTACGGTACCTCTGCCCTATCCCCTACCCTAACCCCACAAACCCACCCAACCTGCACACCTTTGGACACTATGGGCAATTTATCATGGCCAATCCACCTAACCTGCACATCTTTGGACTGTGGGAGGAAACCGGAGCACCCAGAGGAAACCCACGCACACACGGGGAGAAGGTACAAACTCCACACGGACAATCACCCGAGGTCAGTGCTGACCACTGTGACACCATGCCGCCCCTCTCGACGGCGGGCACAGAGTTTCTTTGCTCTAAAGGGCAGTCCACCAATCAGAGCCTGATGTTTTGTATTGCCTACTGATAGGCTCATTCAAATTTCTTGAGCCTATCAGCAAATTCAGAGCTACCAGGCTCTGATTGGTGCTCCCACACCACATCCACCTCTCAGTATGGGCCCCCCACATTGGCAGGGACCCCGCGTGGCAGTGCTGTGTGTTTCATTGTAGGTCCATCTCTGAATGGCTCCTGTTACCCGTTTTTTACAAAGCACTCGTAATTCGTGCCCATGTGACTTCACACCGGTGCGTTGGAAGATTCAATAACGTATGAAGAGTCGACTTTAAACTCGCTAATGCTATTAAAATGGATTCAAATTCATTCAAATCAGGTTCCCGCCCTGAACGTATCCGAATGGGAAGAGAGTCCTGTTCAATAGGGTGGGTTTTCCCGGCACTCCAAGTTCTGGGAAACGCCCAGCTAAACGCACCCATAATACCCCGAGGGGACTTGGCAGGGTGGAGACGTAGAGGATGTTTCCTCTTGTGGGAGAGTCTAGGACCAGGGAACACAGTTTAAAAATGTGGGCTCTCTCAATTAAAACGGAGGTGGGAAAAAATTTCCCCCAGGGGACAATGAATCTGTGGAATTCTCAACCCTGGACAATGGTACCGGGAGGGTCGTTGAATATTTTAAAGATGGAGTTAGATGGACTCTTGATTAACAGGAGAGTCAAAGGATTGACGGGTTCTACAACTCATGGGCGTTATTCATCACGCACTTTCGAGAATTGGATCACATCGAACATGAGGAGGGGTTGGGGGAGGGGGGCAGTATGTGTTAATGGCAACTATGGGTGATTCCTGATTCCTTTATGTCATTTGTTTATGTTCACATGCGGGCCAATGTCTTGGGTTTGGTGGGAGGATGGGATCGATGTTGTCGATATGGGGATTGACATTACATTCGTTACTGATTATTGTTCATTGTTGGGTGCAAATTTGGGAGAAAATGTGAAAAAGGAGAAGAATAAAAATATTTTTTAAAAAGAGGGTCAAAGGATATTGAGGGTAACAGGAAAGTAGAGTTGAGGACACAATGAGATCAGTCCTGATCTTATCAACTGGTTGGAACAGGCTCCAGACGATTATAGCCTGCTCCTGGTCATAATACGTGAGTTCCATTGAGAGCATGTTCTTTCCGGGAACATCATTAATGAGCAATGCGAGGAAAAATTCATCTGTTCTCTGGTTATTATTAACCGAGTGATCTCCACCACAAAGAAGAAATATGGTAAAGGAGAAGATCATTCAGCCTCTCCAGCGTGCATTGCCATCCATGTCTAATCTGTATCTTGGCTCCAATGATCCACCTTGATCTCATAACCTTTAATACCCTTTTGCTCACAAAAATCTATCAATCTTAGTTTTGAAATTTTCAATTGCCCTCAAGCCTCAATGGTTTTTTGGGGGAGAGGTTTCCAGATTTCCGCTACCCTTTGTGTGAAGAATGGGGACAGCTCCTGTGGGCGGGTAGCCACCATCATGATGACCAGTGGCTACAGCAACCTTGCAACAGTCGCCAATGCTGAAAACAGCAACCCACAGCGACACTCGGAAGCTTCATGTACGGCTTTGTGGCAGAACCTCCAAGGTTGGCCTCTTTGGCCATCAGGGGCTGGTTTAGCACACTGGGCTAAATCGCTGGCTTTTAAAGCAGACCAAGGCAGGCCAGCAGCACGGTTTGATTCCCGTACCAGCCTCCCCGAACACGCGCCGGAATGTGGCGACTAGGGGCGTTTCACAGTAACTTCATTTAAAGCCTACTTGTGACAATAAGCGATTTTCATTTCATTTCAGTGAAGGAGAGCCGCATGGAGACAGACCATCTGAAATGGATTGGTTTGTAGTTTGTCCATCATCTTTCGGTGGAAGTCTCGCTCTAATTTTCAGGTAATGCCCCAGGTTCAGGATTCTCCCCAAAGAAATAGAGAAAGACTCGCATTTCTACACGTCTTTCAGAACCGCTGGATGTCTCAAAGCGTTAAGGCCAATGAAGTACTTGTGAAGCATGCTCACTATTGTAACGTAAGAAATAGTTCCCCTGTAACCTCCTCATCCTCTCCCGTAATCAACCTAAACTCATCAATTAGATCATTCCTTCATTTTCCATATTCCAGGGAATAGAGGTCTAGCCCATTCCTACTCTATTTTCACCAGTAATGGCAAGACAGCAAACAATTCAAAATAACCCGCAGCTGCTGATTCTAATGTATAAATCACTAACCAAACCTGGTGAATCCGCAAGTTGTATTTCCACATCTTGGGCCTAGCTTTAAATATACCTCAGACTGTGTCCTAAAGATCTCCTCAATCTTTTGTAAAAGCCCTCTGGGAAATCAGTGTGGAAGTCTCAATCTAATTCTTAGTGGGTATGGATCCATAGTGCAATATTGTCCCTAATTTGGCATTAATTAACAATCACACTGGGAGTAGCAATGAAGAAGGTTGCTGTGGGAACAGGAAATGTCACAGTGAGATGCTGCAGGAGAGAGGTGTCCAATAGTTTGGGCAGTGAACCAGATCATTCTGACACATGTGATTAAATCACTTTTGAGTCGAGTAGAATCATGATTAAATGTTCGGTATAACTCCCAATCAAATCTGCATTTCTTGCAATTCCGAGGCCGCGTAATGTGTGTCTCACTTCTCTTTCTCTCTCTTTTGTTTCTCTCTTTCGCTCTCTTTCCCTTATTCATTTTACTTTCGCTTGTCTCGCCCTCCATCGTTGCCTCTGTCTTTCTTCAGTCCTTGCTACCTAAAGCCATTTGTCACATTTTTTGCACGACTTTCTACCAATCAAACCTCAGTACATTCGGCAGATGGCTCTAACTGTAAGGCATTGATCAGTGTCACACCTATCAACCTGTAACACCCAACTCACAGTGTTAACGAACTGATAGTCCATTTATTTTCAGTGCTAAGTAACTGGGCACCTTTTAGGAACCCAGTGAATAAATACTGCAGTGAATGATGGATTGGTGCTTCTACTTAGCTTGATGGGAAATGCTATTAGTAAAAGTTGGTCAACAGTCCTGTTAATTATAGCCCCTGGCTCTCGTACACCCACTGCACCATTAAGTATTTTTCCTGGACTTTCTGAGCACAAATATTTGCAAAACAAGGACAATGGATTGAGTATGGTTCCCTAACCAAATTACAAAATCTGATTTGGAGCATTGGCAATGGTGCTAAGAAGATTCACTGAACGGCAAGGTCTAACGATCAGGAAAGATCGAAAATCTGGGGCTCTTTCCTTGGGAAAGGAGAAGGCTGAGGGGTGGCCTAATAGAGGTCTTTCCGATGGTGAAAGATTTGAGAGGGCAGACAAAGAGAAAATGTTACCACATGTGCACACCTGAACTACGTCTGATCCCTGGTCGCATGACCTCTACCACAGGTAGTGCAAGGTGGGGCGGTCCCATATCCACCCCAGCCAGAATAGGGATCAAACCCCATGCAGTTGGCACCAATCTGATCCAAACTGGCCATCCAACCAACTGGCTGCCCCGCCCCCCCCCCCCCCCCCCCCCCCACCACGTCAGGAGCTCCAATTTCTTTCCATCACCTGGTTGACTAGGAATCTCTCCCACTCTTATCACCTGCCATTGGCACATGTTAGACGGATGTGTCTGTTGCTACTCCGCCTGTTTGGTCCCATTATGGATGCAGCTTCATTGACCATTGGGTCAGACATGAGCCCCAGAACGTCCGGCTCAGATTCAGAGATGCTGCCCGCTGCACCACAGTGCCTCCTCAAGGTAATCACTAATAAATCCAATCGAGAAATCAGGAGGAACCTCTTTACCCGGGGGGTGGTTGAGATGCATTTAAATGGAAGTTGGATGGGAGAAAGCACTAGAGGGAGGTATGGAGAGAGGAGGTCTTATGGAACATAAACACTGGCATTTATTAGTTGGACCATGAAAGAGTCTGATTCTGTGCGAGAAACTCTATTGAATTTAATGTTGAGATATTAGAAGGCACCTTGATTCGGGTAAATGGAACACTTTCTAATTTGAATCTCAGTGTTATCTTAAGAAGAGATTACTTTTGACCTATGCTACTGACATTTAGACATTATTACCTGTTGTATTCTATTCTGGCTTACTCTTAGCTGTTGGGATGTAATCAGTTTTCGTTGCTGCTCTCAATCCTTGATGAAACACTTATCAATACACAATACCGCAGCATGTTTGCACAGACATAGAACATAGAGCATAGAACATAGAACATTGAACATTACAGCGCAGTTGTTGCGCCAACCTTTGAAACCACTCTAAAGCCCATCTACACTATTCCCTTATCATCCATAATATCGTCCCCACATCTCCAGGATAAGCACCATGAGCAAATTCTACCAAAGATGCAGAACCGCATCATTTCCACTCTTCATAGCCTCATTTCATATAACTCAGAGGGAGGAGGGGATAGGACGAAAGGGGAGGAGTGGGGAGGGGGGGGGGTGTGGAGAAGGAGTGGAGAGAGAGAGGGGAAGGAGAGCAGAGGTTAAGAGGAGGTGAATATGAGGGAGCGGAGGGCAAGGATTGAGATGTGAAGAGAGGATGTGGGTGAGGAGGAGGGGGATGAATGGAGAGGAAGAAAGGGGCGGAACGAGATGGAAGAGGAGGCAATAGAGGGGAGGGAGGGAGATGATTGAGGAGAGAAGTGGAGAGGGGAGAGAACACGACACCCCTGTGTGCTTCACCCGATGCCGGTGTTTATGTAGTTACATTGTGTACCTTGTGTTGCCCTATTATGTATTTTATTTTATTTTATTTTATTTTCATATACTTCATGATCTGCTCAGCTGCTCGCGGAAAAATACCTTTCACTGTACCTCGGTACACGTGACAATAAATAAAATCTACATCCAATCCAAGTGATGGCGAGATCACACATTGTTGTACCTTTGTACCCATTAGTTGCACGTGCAGCGAAATATCCAGCAATTGGCTGTTCCAGCGTCTGAGCTCCATAATGTGTATCACATCTCTGTCCTGGAGTTTCAGAATGTTTTGTGTAAAGAGCTGGTTGATTAAAGAATCTCTTGCATTCTCAAAATTGCAGTTTTATTACTGGCGCCCAGCAAGGTTATAGTATTTCAGCTCATAAAACCACAGCTAAAAAAGCTGAATGTACAAAGACTGAGTTTAAAATCACCATCTGGCGCTGTGTGGAATATTTACAAAACAGGTCAACACGTGCAGTGGAATTTCTGCAGAATCTAGTTTCATAAATGCATCTGAATTATGCAGAAAATATCGAAAATGGTTAACTGCGGGGCCCCACGTGACGCAGTGGTGAGCACTGGGACTGCGGCGCTGAGGACCCGGGTTCGAACCCTGGCCCCGGGTCACTGTCCGTGTGGAGTTTGCACATACTCCCCGTGTCTGCGTGGGTTTGATCCCCATCAACCCAAAAGATGTCTAGGGGCAGCACGGTAGCATTGTGGATAGCACAATTGCTTCACAGCTCCAGGATCCCAGGTTCGATTCCGGCTTGGGTCACTGTCTGTGGGGAGTCTGCACATCCTCCCCATGTGTGCGTGGGTTTCCTCCGGGTGCTCCGGTTTCCTCCCACAGTCCAAAGATGTGCAGGTTAGGTGGATTGGCCATGATAAATTGCCCTTAGTGTCCAAAATTGACCTTAGTGTTGGATGGGGTTACTGGGTAATGGGGATAGGGTGGAGGTGTGGACCTTGGGTAAGGTGCTCTTTCCAAGAGCCGGTGCAGACTCGATGGGCTGAATGGCCTCCTTCTGCACTGTAAATTCTATGAAATCTATGTGCAGGTTAGGTGGATTGGCCACACTAAATTGCTCCTTAATTGGAAAAATAAATAATTGGGTACTCTAAATTTATTTTTAAAAATGGTTAACTGCACAGATATTTAAATAATTGTACAGATTTCTCCACAATGTATAATATCAGCTGTTTTTTGTTAATTATAGAGGGTTACATTATGAAATGAAATGAAAATCACTTATTGTCACAAGTAGGCTTCAAATGAAGTTACTGTGAAAAGCCCCTAGTCGCCACATTCCGGCGCCTGTTCGGGGAGGCTGGTACGGGAATTGAACCGTGCCTCTGCTTTCAAAGCCAACGATTTAGCCCTGTTATAATTTAGATGTAGAATTCTGGCATGGAATTCACAATCATTTTGTTTCTTCTTCCAGCTAGTTTCTGTGAACAAGCAGAAAATTCCGATGACCTTTATCTTGTCTTGGTAGATTTGCCTTGAGTGAAGCTGTGGTAAACGTACAGCGAGCTGAGAGCTACTCCCATGGGATAGAACGACCCTCCATGTCAAACCCACAATCATCTGGTCAGGAAGCCACGGCTAGGCTAATGCCTGTTTCCTAATAACCCTCATGCACATGATATCTGTACAATGTTGCAATATCAGCAGATTTCACTCAGATTGGCGGCAGACACATAATAATGCATGTGACAATGATCAGAGTGAAAAGTGGTATTATTTTGTCTTCACCCTGTGTACTTTATAACAGAAGGACCATTGTGCTGAAATAATATTATCAATCTGTCATGACACTGTGGTCCTGGCTGGGTTGTTTAACAAAAGTCATGCCTGTTATAGAAGATTAAGGAGTGATTTAATTGAGGTGTTTAAGCTAATTAATGGATTTAATAGGGTTGAAAGAGTGAAGCTATTTCCTCTGGGGTGTGTGTGTGTGTGGGGGGGGTGCGGGGGGGGGGGGAGCCCTGAACAAGTGAGATGTGCCCCCTTAAAGGGATAGCAGCATGTCGTCCATCACTGGAAGGGAGGTGTGTCATGTGACCTAGCCTCAGTTTCACTTTGGCCTGTGAGCAGAACCCAGCACACACAGCTCTGCTGCTGATGTCATCAAACTTCTATCTTTGCATAAATATTGCCATGGGCCTAGTCTTTATTTTCTTTTTAAAAATTCAAATTAAAGTGGCAATTTAACGTGACCAATTCACCTACCCTGCACATCTGTTTGGATTGTGAGGGTGAGACCCATGCGGACACGGGGAGAATGTGCAAACTCCATGCAGTCAGTGACCCGGGGCCGGGATCAATCCCGGGTCCTCAACGCCGTGAAGCAATAACCACTGCACCACCGTGCTGCTCCACCATCTGCCTAGTCTCAATAAATGAACCCACAAATCATTTACACAATTCCTTGTGAGCGATTGGTGCCTTTGTATCAAAAACACAACAGGCAGGAGCTTAAAATTTTAGTTTGGCCATCAGGAGTGATGTCAGGAGACACTTATTCACACAACGGGGAGTGGAAATCTGGAACTCTCTCTCCAGAAAAACTGTTGCGGTTGGGGAGCAATTTGTGATGAATATAGGAATTTCAGATCGATTATATTATATGTATTTGGTGCAGTAAGGGTTAAAACGCCTGGGTTAGTGTATGACTGCTGCAGTCATGTTTTTAAAAATCCTGGAGTGAAAGGCAGCTAACTGCCAGGATTTTGGAGACAGCGGTGCAATTAAAGCATCATAAAAGTAAGAGCATAATTCATTCCAGCCACGGACACTGTTTACTGAAGTTGGGTACATGGAACTTTGTTTATTTTAAGAGGGTTCCCTGGGGAGTAGATAATTAGAGGCATCGGGCGGGATTCTCAGTTCCGCCGCACCCATTTTCTGGTTGTGAACTGACAAGAAGCCGGGCTCTCAATTCAATTCAGTTCTTATTGGTCTATGAGCAGCTTCCGGAAAGGCTGGCAGTTTAACAGTAGTTTGAGACAGGCAAGAATCTGCAAGCTGGATCCTGAAGGATCTCTCTTTCTCAAAGTGGTTTATCTAAGACATCTCTTTACAGCAAGTATTTCTGAGGTCTGCTCACTTTATTTGAAAGTAGATTCTGACTTCAGATAAGTTTTGTTTGAGTGGTGATAAAGGTTAAGGGTTATTGTTCCATTGTATTAATAACCATTGTTTAACTGGTAATTAAATGCTATATTTGTTTTGCTTTGGTAAGGTAGTGTTTATTGGGGTTATAAGGAAGAGAGAGATTCAAGTGGGAAACTGGATACTCCCTATGGTCACAAAGGAAGGACAACATACATCTTTTTCCATACCTTGGCTGTCTACTGTGAACAAGGACAGACATGAAATGAAAATCGCTTATTGTCACGAGTAGGCTTCAAATGAAGTTACTGTGAAAAGCCCCTAGTCGCCACATTCCGGCACCTGTTCAGGGAGGCTGTTACGGGAATTGAACCGTGCTGCTGGCCTGCCTTGGTTTGCTTTCAAAGCCAGCGATTTAGCCCAGTGCTAAACATTGACTATGAGGTTCAACAGCACCTTCAGTGTGCCAGAGCAGACTTTGGTCACCTGAGGAAGAGAGTGAGGACCAGGACCTCAGTCCAGCACCAAGCTCATGGTCGACAGAGCAGGAGTGAAACCCGCCCTCCTGTTTGGCTCAGAGATGTGGACTATGTACAGCAGGCACCTCAGAATCCTGGAGAGGTACCGCCTGTGCTGCCTTTGCAAAATCCTGCAGATCCATTGGCAGGATAAATGCAGCAACATCAGTGTTCTCGCTCAGACCAACATCCCCAACATTGAAGCATTGACCAGGCTCGCTCAGCCCCGCTGGGTGAGTCACATCGTCCCCATGCCTGACACGAGACTCCCAAAACAAGCACTCTACTCTGAGCTTCGACAGCACAACTGAGCCCCTGAGGGCAGAGGAAACACTTCAAGGGCCGCCTCAAAGCCTCCTTGAAAATGTGCAACATCCCCACCAACAGCTGCAAATTCCTGGCCAAGTTCGCCTGAAGTGGAGGGAATGTATCCGGGAAGGAGCTGAACACCTCGAGTTTCATTACTGAGAGTAAGCTGAATGGAGTGCATGGCAACACGGGCACCCCACCCAGCTGCTCCTACCACCACCATCTGCCCCAGCTGTGACAGAGACCTTAGGTAGCTCATTGGAATCCTGAATCCCGTGAGAACTCAGTGTTGGTGTGGAAGCAAATCGCTCTTGATTCCAAGGGACTGCCTGAGAAGAGTGACTACTGTGATTGGGGTTTGACAGAACATTCTTCACTCCAAGTCATGAATGGCAAGAATTCGCATTGAAGTACAATTTTGAACATGTAACTTCAAGCCCTCATTTTCCACAGCCCAATGGAAATGTGTCCAGATTATGAAACAGCTACTTAGTAAATCAAAAGATTCACAATCTAATTTTTATCTAGTTTTACTCAATTACAGGACATCCCCTTTATCTACAGGATTATCTCCATCTCAAACGTTCCACAGCAGAATTCTGAGGACGACTCTACCTCAGTTACATTTTCCTGATCCTGAACAATGTTGCACTGTGAAGAAAATTCAACAACACAAAATGAAGCAAAAGAGATATTTTGATCTACATTCATCTACTCTATCTGAGAATGATACTGTTAGATTAAGACTTTCTGAAGGAGGTTGGTCTGACATTGCTCGCATAATTAGGCAATTCTCTCCAAAATCTTATCTGATAAGAACTTCGGATGGAAACATTCTGAGAAGAAATCGATGAGATCTACTTCAAGTCACAGATACTGAAAAGATTTTCCCTAATCTTGATTTGAACCAGACAATTTCGAAATAAATTGAACAGCAAATGCATTCAAATTTGATGATCAACAAAGACATTAAAACTTCTTCATCACCTTTGACGTTAAGAAGATTGACAAGGAGAAGAAGAAGACCCAATCATCTGAATTTGTGAACTTTTTTTTTCATGATTCAAGTGATTACTGTACATCGTACTCACTGCATTTCATATGTAACTAAATTTTCTTATAATATTTGCAAGAAAATGTAAAAAAAAAGGGGATGTAGTGATTTCTGTATATCAATATACATGATCAATGTATGTAAAAGTAGTACAGTCAATTCAACACTAGATGTCTCACTATCAGATAGTATAAAAGAGACTTTCCCGCTCTTTCTGAGAGTGTGCTTCAGGAGAATGAACAGACAAGACATAGATTAGCTGGAGAGAGAGAAGTTATAAGTTATTTCATTGTTATATTGTATAGTTAATTGGTTATCTTTATTGGATTTTATTTCTTTTACTAGCTGAATATTAAGTACAAAGGACTCACAGAATATTATTTATATTACTCATTAAATTAGTTCATCTTTAAAAGACTATTGTTTATTTCATCAACTTGGCTGCTTCAAAGAGTAATAAATAACAGCCAGATGGTCTCAAAGTTCGTTAAAGTCAATGGAGTGTAGACACTGTTGTGATTGGATTTGGATTGGTTTATTGTCACCAAGCTTCAGTGAAAAGTATTTTTCTGCGAGCAGCTCAACAGATCATTAAGTACATGAAAAGAAAAGGAAATAAAAGAAAATACATAATACGGCAACACAAGGTATACAATGTAACTACATAAACACTGGCATCGGATGAAGCATACAGGGTGCAGTATTAATGAGGTCAGTCCAAAAGAGGGTCATTTAGGAGTCTGGTAACAGCGGGGAAGAAGCTGTTTTTGAGTCTGTTCGTCCGTGTTCTCAGACTTCTGTATCTCCTGCCCGATGGAAGAAGTTGGAAGAGTGAGTAAGCCGGGTGGGAGGGGTCTTTGATTATGCTGCCCGCTTTCCCCAGGCAGCGGGAGGTGTAGATGGAGTCAATGGATGGGAGGCAGGTTCGTGTGATGGACTGGGCGGTGTTCACGACTCTCTGAAGTTTCTTGCTGTCCTGGGCCGAGCAGTTGCCATACCAGGCTGTGATGCAGCCAGATAGGATGCTTTCTATGGTGCATCTGTAAAAGTTGGTAAGAGTCAATGTGGACCTGCCGAATTTCCTTAGTTTCCTGAGGAAGTATAGGCACTTTTGTGCTTTGTTGGTGGTAGCGCAACGTGGGTGGACCAAGACAGATTTTTGGTGATGTGCACCCCTAGGAATTTGAAGCTGTCAACCATCTCCACCTCGGCCCCGTTGATGCTGACAGGGGTGTGTACAGTACTTTGCTTCCTGAAGTCAATGACCAGCTCCTTAATTTTTCTGGCATTGAGGGAGAGATTGTTGTCGCTACACCACTCCACTAGGTTCTCTATCTCCCTCCTGTATTCTGACTCGTCGTTATTCGAGATCTGGCCCACTATGGTCATAGTGTCAGAAAACCTGCAGATGGAGTTGGAACCAAATTTTGCCACGCAGTCATGTGTGTACAGGGAGTAGAGTAGGGGGCTAAGTACGCAGCCTTGCGGGGCCACGGTATTGAGGACGATATTGAGGTTGGTGTTTATTCTTACTGATTGTGGTCTGTTGGTCAGAAAATCGAGGATCCAGTTGCAGAGTGGGAAGCCAAGTCCTAGGTTTTGGAGCTTTGATATGAGCTTGGCTGGGATTATGGTGTTGGAGGCGGAGCTGTAGTCAATAAATAGGAGTCTGATGTTGGAGTCCTACTTGTTGAGATGCTCTTGGGGTGAGTGTAGAGCCAGGGAAATGGTGTCTGATGTGGACCGGTTGCAGCGGTGTGCGAATTGCAGTGGATCAAGGCGTTCTGGGAGTATGGAGGTGATGCGCTTCATGATCAACCTCTCGAAGCACTTCATTACGACTGAAGTCAGGGCCACTGGTCGGTAGTTGTTGAGGCAGGTTGCCTGGTTGTTCTTTGGCACCGGTATGATGGTGGTCTTCTTGAAGCAGGAAGGCCAATCTGACTTCGGAAGCTGTGATGGTGGGTATGGGTGAATTATGGGCGGCTGGGGCACTCGACAGCGGATTGTTGGTTTCCTGCTCGAACCGAGCATAGAATGCATTGAGTTCACCGGGGCGGGGTGCGCTGCTGCTGGAGATACTGCTCGGCTTCGCTTTGTAGCGCCAAGCCGCTCCGGCGCCGGCCCTCCAATTCTTTGGCGCCGATTCTCGGGGGCCCGCGGGACCACCACAGCGCTGGTCGGGGCCGTTGAAAGCCGAGTGCCCGTCGAGTTCGGCCGCGTCCCGACGGCGTGTGTTGCGTATGGTCCCACTCGGGGTTCTGGCTGCGGGGACCATCCTGGTGGGGGGGACCCAGGTCCGGGGTGGGCCTCCACAGTGGCCTGGCCCGCGCTCGGCGCCTACCGATCGGTGGGGGCCTATGTTCCTCCGTGCTGGGCCCCTGTAGGGCACCGCCATATAGCACTGGGGCCGGCGCGGAGACAGGAACCCACGCGCATGCGCGGACTCGCACCGGCCGTGGCACGCCAGCTTCCGAGCGCCGAGGCAACGGACACCACTCCGGCGCCATATTAGCCCTCCAGGAAGGGATGCATACCCGGCCCTGGCAGCCCGTTAACGCTGGAGTGGCTTGCTCCGCTTTTGACGCTGGCGTCAGAACGTGGCCGTGGGATCGGAGAATCCCGGCCATGATCATTCACATCCACCTGAGGAGAGCAGACAGGACTTAGTTTAACATCTTGGGCGGGAGTCTCCAACCCCCCGCCGGGTCGGAGAATCCCGGGGGGGGGGGCGGCGTGAATCCCACCCTGCTGATCCGACGCCGGCTGCCGTATTCTCCGGCGCCGGTATTTGGGCGGGGCGGGATTCCCGCCACGCCGGTCAGGGTCCATTGGCAGCGGCCCCCCCCGGCGATTCTCCAGGCCCCGAGGGAGCAGGGGGATTCAACCCCAAATGGAGGCCCCCATGGTGGCCTGGCCCGTGATCGGGTATCTGGGGTGGTCCTGTGCTGTGGGGACACTCCTTCCTTCGGCGCTGGCCGTTGTAGGGCTCAGCCGTGGCCAGCGCGGAGAAGACCCCCCCTGCGCATGCGGCAGAATACGCCGGTGGTTCCGCGCATGCGCTAACCCATGCAGTCCCTTCGGCACCGGCTGGCGCAGCTCCAACCTCTCCGGCGCTGGGATAGCCCCCGGAAGTGCTGAGAATTCCACTACTTCCGGTCGGCCCAACGCCAGAGTGGTTCGCGCCGTTTTTGATGCCTGCGTCGGGTTATCATGGCGATTCGGGAGAATTCCGGCTCTTATCTCGAAGTACTCACTCTCCAACAGTATTATACTCTCTCTGCTTTGTCGACTTGATGTTTATGGTCTATCATGGGGGTGGGCTTGAAACCAAAATGTTCTGACTTTGAGTCACAGCTGATACCTTGGGCTGGATTCTCCGCCGCTGGGATGCCCTGTTGTGCCAGCAGCCCGGAGGTTTCTGATGGCACGGGGCGGCTGCCCCACAATGGGCAACCCCACTGACCAGCCGGCCTAACAGAGCATCCTGCCGCTGGGGTGAAACAGAAATGTGGCGGGGCGGAGAATCCTGCCCCTTGTGCCTGATTTCCGTCTCTTTGTGCAGGCGGGAATTGGGAAAGTAAAAAATACAGGATTTGTGACTGCAAATTCCAATTTTCAGAGCCTTCCCAATCCCCCGCTATTGTTGCGTGGCCTTTTCATCAGCCTGGAATTCTTTGAGTGCGAACCCCTCTTCTGAAGTCGGAGTCACAAATGTGAGGACCAGAGGAAATTTGACGTTCCTTCCCCAAACTGGTGCAATGTGCTGGTGTAGTTTTAGGAATTGCTACAAAAAGGTCCACCATGATTGATAGTTTGTGGCCAGTGGGGGGAGACTGCTGAGGAGTCCGGAACATTCTTACAAGTAGGTTTTAAATGTTTTGACACCTTTTAGTGTCACGATCAGGTGTTCTATTTTAATGTAGATGTTGTTTTACTGCTGCGATTGATCATAGGATTCTGTCCTGCAAAGGTGAGTTTCTCATTGACCACCATTGTGTAAGTGTTGACATTTATTGCAGTACTTTTTTCACTAGAGAAAGTGGCATAATTCATTCAAATATGCTTGGAAACTCTCCTGTCATGTTTGGAACTGAGATTTAAATATCTAGAAATTTTTATCTTTGAAGATATAAGACCTTGCTGTTGAACAGCAAACAAATGTCAGCAGCTACCACACTCCCTTCAATGGTAGCCGTCTCTTTTCAAATGGAAATGACCGCCATTTGCAGTGTAAAAAATTGATAATCTGGGGCGAGATTCTCCAACCCCCCGCCAGGTCGGAGAATCACCGGGGGCTGGCGTGAATCCCGCCCCCGCCGGTTGCCGAATTCTCCTGCACCGGATATCGCGCCGTGCCAGTTGGCGGGCCCCCCCCCCCCCCGCGATTCTCCGGCCCGGATGGGCCGAAGTTACGCCGCTAAAATGCCTGTCCCACTGGCGTAGATTAAACCACCTACCTTACCGGCGGGACAAGGCGGCGCGGGCGGGCTCCGGGGTCCTGGGGGGGCGCGGGGCGATCTGGCCCCGGGGGGGTGCCCCCACGGTGGCCTGGCCCGCGATCGGGGCCCACCGATCCGCGGGCGGGCCTGTGCCGTGGGGGCACTCTTGCCCTTCGAACCTTCACCACGGTCTCCACCATGGCGGAGGCGGAAGAGACTCCCTCCACTGCGCATGCACGGGAATGCCGTCAGCAGCCTCTAATGCTCCTGCGCATGCGCCGCCCGGAGATGTCATTTCCGCGCCAGCTGGCGGGGCACCAAAGGCCTTTCCCGCCAGCTGGCGGGGCGGAAATTCGTCCGGCATGGGCCTAGCCTCTTAAGGTTGGGGCTCGGCCCCCCAAGATGCGGAGCATTCCGCACCTTTGGGGTGGCGAGATGCCCGACTGATTTGCGCCATTTTGGGCGCCAGTCGGCGGACATCGTGGCGATACCGGAGAATTTTGCCGCTGGCGTTTCATTTTCAATGCATTGCTTTGGTGACATTTCACAGGGTTTGTATTGATAACTGGGGCTATTCTGAATGTTGGGCTGAGTATCAAAAAGTCAAGAGCCACTTATCTCAGCAGGACGATTATGTTCACATTGTGATTGAGAGTTTTAAGAAGTTACTGAACAATTATCTGTCTTTGATGTTGTAAGTAGCTGCATGTTTGTTTTTTATAGCAGATTGACCAGTTCGGGGGATTTAAATCCTTTGAATGTGTATTATGGATGAGAGTTTTTTTCATGTATGAAGTGTCTTAGTTGACAGCTCCATCCTTAAGGGATTACAGGAGCAGAGGGTCCTGGGTGCAAATGTGGATGGATCATTAAAGATGGTAGCACAGGTGGAGAGAGCAGTTAATGACGTATTCAGTATTCTGGGCTTTATTAATAAAGACATAAATTACAGAGAGCAAGGAGGTTATACTGAATTTATACAAGACACTAGTTAGACCCCAGCTGGAATATTGTGCACAGTTCTGGGCCACACTGTAGGAAGGATGTGAACCCATTGGAGAGAGTGCAGGAGAGGTTCACAAGAATGGTTCCAGGGATGAGAAACTTCAGTGATGAGGAGAGATTGGAGAGGTTGGGACTGTTCTCCTCGGAGAGAAGCAGGTTAAGAGGAGATTTGATAGAGATGTTCAAAATCATGAGGGGGCTGGACAGAATAGACGGGGAGAAATTGTTCCTGCTCGGAAAAGGACCGAGAACAAGAGGGGCACAGATTTAAAGTGATTTGCTAAAGAAGCAAATGTGATGTGAGGAAAAACGTTTTCACCCAGCGAGGGGTTCAGGTCTGGAATGCACGGCCTGGAGGCAGGTTCAATTGAGGAATTCAAGAGGGCATTAGATGATTATTTGAATAGAAGCAATGTGCAGGGGAACGGGGAAGAGGCAGGAGAATGGCACTAAACCATGATGCTCGATTGGAGAGCCGATGCAGAAACAATGGGTCGATTGTTTAGATTGTTAGAACTTTATTTTTTAATTTCCACTTGAAAGATATTGGGAGGTCTGCGTAGAGTGGATACTGGGTGATTGGATATGGAGACATACAGCGAGAATGGAGGGGGTATGGAGGGCCGATGGGGTGGAATGGAGGATATGAGGGTACGTGGGGGTATGAGAGAACATGGAGAGGTGATAGGGCAAAAAAAGTGACCAAGAATATGGGGGAATATCTGAGTATGGGTCCTCGTAAATTTAAATGTCAACGTAATAATTGTAATTTAGCTGGTTGTCTGAAATTGTATATTCCAGCTGGGCCACAGAGGAGAGTATGGTCTTAAAAAGTCTTCCTCCTCAAACCTGCCATAAAAAGCTATTTGAATTTTCCTCCTCTCAGCCCCCATGTTTCTTTAAGATGTGCATTAGCCTATTGTCCCATATTTTAATGGGGGCCAAGGGGAACTGGCTCACCCCATTGCCCCTAATTCCTCTTTTCCGGCATTGAATAGTTACCACCATTATACACCAGAGACTGGGTTACTTTGCATATAAATAGTTTTAGTGTTTTGGAGATGGAATCAGGCATTGTTCTCCTTCTGTTACTCAGCTCTTCAAAGAATAGTTTCTTCGGGCAGCACGGATAGCACTGCTGCCTCACGGCGGTCCCAGGTTCGATTCTGGGTCACTGTCTGTGTGGAGTTTGCACATTCTCCGCGTGTTTGCATGGGTTTCGCCCCCACAACCTAAAGATGTGCAAGGTAGGTGGATTGAACACACTAAATTGCCCCTCAATTGGCAAAAATGAATTGGGTACTCTAAATTTATTGAAAAAAAGAATAGTTTCTTACCGTGCATTGTTCTTTAATTCCCCTCTTTTGGTTTTAATCAATAATGCAGGAGGTGCATTTATCTCTATCAGTAAGAGATATAAATTGTTTTTCCATGTTATATCACATTGTAATCTCTTCCTAAATGTCCCTTCAAAACATTCCGGTAACACAGTAGTGCAAATGGGATTGCTGGAAATATTATAATATTCAGCAACGTTCTGACATTTATCAATTTGACTGTTGCACTACAATATTGCATTACGGAGGATCACATTACATTTGATAAACAACAGAGAAACAGGCAATTCAGCCCATACAATCCATGCTAGTGTTTGTACTTTTCTTGAAATTCTTCCTATTTTTCCTTGTTTAAATCTATCATCTTCCCTTCTACCTCACCTTGTTGAGCTTCCACTCAACGCATCTACAGTGTTCACGTCAAACTTTCCGTGTGCTCGCGAGTTCCACATTCTCAACACACTTTGGGTAAAGACGTTTTTTTCTGAATTCCTTATTGGGTTTGCTGGCCAGCACCCATTGTGATGGAACCTAGTTGTGCTGCTCACCACAAGAGGAAACCTCCCTGCATCAAAACTTTTCATCATTTTAAAGACCGCTTGACTATGTCATCCTGCAGCTGCCTTTTTTCAAGAGAAAAGTGACCCAGCCTGTCAATCCTTTCCTGAGATGTAAACTTACAAATTTCTGATATCGTCCTGGGAATTCTTCTCTGCACCCTCTCCAGTGCCTCTATACAATACAGCGACCAGAACTATATGCAACTGAGTGTAGTTTAACAAGGGTATAATTACCTACTTTTCAATCCTCTCTCTCGCTTCAGTTACCATAGCAAGAAGTCTTACAACACCAGGTTAAAGTCCAACAGGTTTGTTTCAAATCACGAGCTTTCGGAGCACTGCTCCGTCCTCAGGTGAGGAGCTCCTTCCTCAGGTGAAGGAGCAGTGCTCCGAAAGCTAGTGATTTGAGACAAACCTGTTGGACTTTAACCTGGTGTTGTGAGACTCCTTACTGTGCTCTCCCCAGCCCAACACCGGCATCTCCACTTCATTCAGTTACCATGGCCTAAGAGGGCTTTGGAACCCACAGAATCCACATGTTTGTCCATTGTTATGCTCGGCAGGGGACTGCAGTGATTTGGTGTTGCCTCTTGCAGGTTCCTCGTGACCAGGAGACTCTCCCACTCGCCATTGGCATATCGTAAGGATTTTCAGATTGATAATCTGCCAATTTGGCCACATTTATAATTTCACCTTCCCCGGCCATAACTCCTGAAGTGAGACTTGAACCCAGATCTTTGAGCTCAGAGGTGTAGGGACACTAACATTGCCCACAAGGCACTCTTTTCAATTCTATCCCTCTAGAAATAAAGCCTAGTTTCAATACTCACTCCTAAATTGAAAATTGCCAGTATGAAAAAGAAGTATGAAATATATTTACCCTCAGCATGTTAGTGGTCATAAAATGTGATGCGTTGGGGCGTACAGCCTTGGTGGTGTAAAGGTTGCGAAATGGCAGAATAAGCATCCACCTAGATTTGGCACTTTAATTCGCTGTCATGATAATTTATTGTATTAATCCCAGCTTGGAAAAATTGGAGAATGTCTGGAATATCTGGAACCTGGTATTCCACCCACTGTAGCGAGATTGTAAGCTTACGAGGCGACTGAATATTTGCCCCGATGTTCAGAGGAACAAGTAATTTTGCAAACAGAGACAGTAACAAGTGGCATAATTATCAATTTCCAAAATTAAGGCCATTGGGACAACTTTGAAACAACAAAACAATAGTCAGTTTATTTGTGAATGTAAAATTGATACGATATAGACATTCAAAGAATATTCTCAATCAGTAAGTGATGGGTCCTTAACCCATGGCTTGGAACTACAGAATAGTTGTACAATATTAATGTCGCAACAACTGGTGTTCTTTTTTAAAATTTTTCATGCCAAACAAGCTTTGTCCTAGATGGTATCGAGCTTCTTGAGTGTTGTTGGAGCTGCACTCATCCAGGCAAGTGGAGAGTATTCCATCACACTCCTGACTTGTGCCTTGTAGATGGTGGACAGGGTTTGGGGAGTCAGGAGGTGAGTTACTTGCCACAGGAATCATAGCCTCAGAACTGCTCTGGTGGTCACAGTATTAATGTGGCTAGTCCAGTTCAGTTTCTGATCAATGGTAACCCCCAGAATGTTGAAAGTGGGGGATTCAGTGATGGTAATGCGAGCGAATGTGTATGGGCATATAAACATAGATACATGGACGATAGGAGCAGGAAAAGGCTATTTGGCTCATAGGGCCTGCTCCACCAGTCGTCACGATCATGGCTGGTCGTCTACCTCAATCGCCTAATCCTGCTTTATCCCCATAACCCTTGATCCCATTCACCTCAAATGCCATATCTAGCTGCCTCTTGAATGTATTCAATGTATTACTTCCTGTGGTAATGGTGATGGTTTGATTCTCTCATGTTGGAGATGGTCATTGCCTGCCACTTGTGTGGCGTGCAAATGTTACTTGCCACTTGTCAACTCAAGCCTGGATATTGTCCAGCTCTTGGACATGGATTACGTCAGTGTCCAAGGATTCATGAATGATGCTGAATATTGTGCAATCGTCAGTGACATACCGACTGCTGTCCTTATGATGGAGGGAATGTCGGTGAAACAGCTGAAGATGGTTGGGCCGAGGACACTACCCTGAGGACCTCC
Source organism: Scyliorhinus torazame (assembly GCF_047496885.1). Classification (NCBI taxonomy): domain Eukaryota; kingdom Metazoa; phylum Chordata; class Chondrichthyes; order Carcharhiniformes; family Scyliorhinidae; genus Scyliorhinus; species Scyliorhinus torazame. Next base: position 270,323,114 of record NC_092715.1, on the reverse strand, counting down.
TGCAGTGATGTCCTGGAGCTGAGATGATTGACCTCCATCCACTACAACCATCTTCCTTTGTGCCGGGTATGACTCCAACCAGCGGAGAGTTTCCCCTGATTCCCATTGACTCCAAGTTTGCTCAGGCGATTTGATGCCATCTCGGTCAAAAGCTGCCATGATGTCACCAAACCAATTAATCGCAACAGTCTTGGTGTAAAACAATGGTGGGATGTGACTGTCACACCTTTATCCATCACTCTGTCACAGCCAGTCTTCAATATTGCCCATTAAACTTTCAGGGAACACACAATGAAAAAAACATTGAACACAGCTGCTTTCCCCAGGAATTCTCTCTCTAAGTCACTCCTTGCAATTCCCTGATCTCAATATCCTGTCCCTTGCACTCGCCAATCCCCATTCCCCAATGCCAGGTCTGTTAAGTGCTAGAAAAGGGTTTGACGTTGTCTGATCCCATTGAACAATAATGAAAGCACTAAAAGAAAGGTGGTTAACAGAACCATTAGAGAAAATGGGTTCTGCTTTTTACACCATTTCTGACAATTGACATACCCAAGTTGTGGCATTGCTGGTTATTGCTTTCCTAGATCCATTCACAGATAGTCACAAACCTTCCACATCTACCGCGGGACTTTCAAATCTCCTCCAGTTGTCACCGCATAGAGTTCATGACCTGAGTTTTAACAGGAAATGCAAACACAAGTGGGACGCTTGTTCTTGAACAAGAAATCTTCTCCTTCCCTCCAAAAAATGTCCACACACATAAACAGCATCAGGAAAAATGTGATGATTTGAGCAGAGTTGTATGCACATTGGAATCTAACCTTCACTGAATACATACTGGCTTTGTGCCAGGATTGATGAATTGTAATGGTATGCAATGTCAGTTGTCTTTCCTTGTGTTAAGACAAGAGTCTGCCTTCATCCGAGGACCATCTGTTTTTGATCTTTGTCTCTCAGACTGGCTTTATTTTTTAATGTAATGATGTATTCTAATGCCATAATGCTGATTCAAATGGCAAGCTGTGTGGAGAGTGTAAAAATTATATTCCCTGTGCGACAATGTAAACATCAGTGAATCAATTTTAAAAATCAGTTAAAGCTGCTAATGAATGAATGACTCTAATTTTAAGTGTTGTGATGTTCTGAAAATAAAAGTACTTCCATAAGGACTCTGCAGCCATTATTGATGCTGCATCTAGAGGTTTGGAAGCTTCCAGATTCTAGACATAGCTTGTCAGCCTTCCAGACAAGTAGGTCACTCTTTAATCAATTGGAAAGGCAGAAGCCTCCTATCTGTGGAACTCATTGAAAGCACACATTGGCAGAAGAAGAACAATTCAGCGAATGGTCCTTTTTCAGATTCAAAGACTCCCTGTTGTGGGTTGGGGTGGGGGTGGAATTTTAACGAGGGTAAAAGCAGAGTGTGTGGGATAAATAGCTTGTTTAGTGAGGTGGCCCAGGAACTCTGGGCCAAGCGGTTGCCTTGTGGGCTGGAAGTTCTGACTTGCCCAGGTTCTGGATGTGATTGATTGATATTTATTGTCACAGGTACCGAAGTACAGTGAAAAGTATTTTTCTGCAGCCAAGGGAATGTATACAGTACGTACATAGTAGACAAAAGGATAATCGGCAGAGTACATTGACAAATGATACATCAACAAATAGTGATTGGTTACAGCGCGGAACAATTATCATAGAATTTACAGTGCAGAAGGCGGCCATTCGGCCCGTCGAGTCTGCACCGGCTCTTGGAAAGAGCACCCTACCCAAGGTCAACACCGCCACCCTATCCCCATAACCCAGTAACCCCACCCAACACTAAGGGCAATTTTGGACACTAAGGGCAATTTATCATGGCCAATCCACCTAACCTGCACATCTTTGGACTGTGGGAGGAAACCGGAGCACCCGGAGGAAACCCACGCACACAAGGGGAGGATGTGTAGACTCCGTACAGGCAGTGATCCAAGCCGGAATCCGGGACCCTGGAGCTGTGAAGCAATTGTGCTACCCACAATGCTACCGTGCTTCCCAAACAAGGGCCAAACAAGAGCAGCATGCAACTTGATTTTGTTTGCGTGCTTTGGGACATTACTGGGCTCGCTAACAGGGCCAATAGGAATCGTGATGGTGTCTTTCCCAGACTGAGATTGATGACTCATGTCGCGGAAATCATAGGAGCATCGCTCCCTGCCATGTCACTCGGATACTCACCGAAGATTTGTCAGGCACAAGCTCAGTGTTTATTCCTGGGAGGATGTGACTTTTAACAGCTTCAGACCAGGCAGACTATTTTGAGCAGCTGTTTCTCCAATCCAATGGGCGTATGCACAACATTTTCCACGTGGATGTCACAGCGAGAAGGTTCACACCCACAGCAGCGAAACACCATGAATGTGAGATGGTCACTGATAAATCCAATAAAGAATTCAGCAGAATCTTCAGGGTGGTGGAAAGGTGGCGAAAATAGGTTGAATAGCAGAAGTACATTTAAAGCAGAATCTGGATGAAGTACATGAGGGAGGAAGGAGTAGTTGCCAGGATGAAACGAAGAACAGTGAAAGGAGAATGCCGTGGATTAGAAACACTGATCCAATTGGCCAGATGGTCTTCTGCTTGTTGTACTTCTGTGTAATTCTGTGCCGTATGACTGCAACTTATCAAAAGTCACCGTCAGTTAATTAAGGGAAAATAGGTGTGCAGAAAGCATTTATTGTGGATAATATGGAGCAAAAATAATGTAAAATAAGAATTGCAGAAACAGAGGATTGCTACCCATTCTAAGTATCCCAAATTGCAACATGTTAGAAATCGGACACTGGCCGCTGAATGAAAATGAAAAATGAAAAAATGAAAATCGCTTATTGTCACAAGTAGGCTTCAAATGAAGTTACTGTGAAAAGCCCCTAGTCGCCACATTGACACTGCATTGGCTTTAATCTCATATTATCAGCTGATATAAGTGAAAGTCACGGTAAATATTTTACAGCATTAATGGGCACCTTGTTCCCAAGTTCAATATTCACATCGATACAGTGGCAGGAGTTCAAATTTAAAATGTCATGGATGGAGCCCAAAGTGGAGGAATTAAAGAATTCCAAGAGGACAAAAGACCCGGAATAATCACCTCAAATCTTCCGGTTTGATGGGTAGCTGTCATTTCAATCCACTGACTGGAATTATGACTGTCTGTTCATTCCAGGCTTCACATCCTCACAGCATCGTGGCCCAGAGATTCTGCCGGAGGCCTCTCGAGGCAGGATTTGGCAGGGTAGAGTATACACTTAACCCATTGAAGGCCCCACCAATATCCCAGACACAGCAGCACTTGGGCATCGCAAGCAGGCACCTGTGTCATTCATGGGCTTAAAGCAACATGCATGCACCCGTATGGGCCAGTGGCGCAATGGATAACACGTCTGACTATGAATCAGGAGATTCCAGGTTCGACTCCTGGCTGGCTCGGACTTAAATCTATAGGGGCTGGTTTAGCACAGGGCTAAATTGCTGGCTTTGAAAGCAGACCAAGGCAGGCCAGCAGCACAGTTCGATTCCCGTAACAGCCTCCCCGAACAGGCGCCGGAATGTGGCGACTAGGGGCTTTTCACAGTAACTTCATTTGAAGCCTACTTGTGACAATAAGCGGTTTTCATTTCATTTCATTTCATAAAGACCAAATGTTGTGTCAGCATTGAATAAACGTCTGAGACACAGACAGAAGCTGGTACGTCTTCTCTGCGTATCTCTGATAAACCAGAACACTAAAGAGTGGGAATGACTGGGATTTGCCAACTTGTGGGATCCAGACCCCTACCTCTGGCCACCAAAATCTCAGCCCTTCTCACTTTGCAGGTGGTGCAGCCAACCAGGTGCAGGCAGGTGACTGAGGAGATCTATGATAATGTGGAAGCAACTCTCCTCCTTCACCGCCCATTTTTATGACTTGCCTTCTGCCCTGTCACAGCCACCCGTATCCCATATCCCTCATCACCTTCCCACAATGGTTACAATCTGAAAGCGCGATTGGTGGAGATTCAATAATAACTTTCAAAAGGCAATTGGATAAATATTTGATTGGGAAAATTTGCCAGGTTATGTGGAAAGATCCAACACAAATAGGAGGGACCACTCCTGCTGGCCTCTTGATTTGATGAGTTCTCCCATTACCCCTGATATAATAATAATCTTTCTTATTGTCACAAGTAGGCTTACATTAACACTGCAATGAAGTTACTGTTAAAAGCCCCTAGTCGCCACATACCTCAGTACAGTGAAAAGTATTGTTCTGCGTACAGTTCAGATAAAACATTCCGTACATGAAAAGAAAATATATAGTAAGGTAAGCATAAAATATACAATGTAAATACATAGACACAGGCATCGGGTGAATCATACGGAGTGTAGTACTACTCAGTAGAGACGATGTGTGGAGAGATCAGTCCAATCCATAAGAGGGTCAGTCAGGAGATTGGCAACTACGGGGTGGAACTTTTTTTGAATCTGTTATTGCGCGTTCGCAGACTTTTATATCTCCTGCCCGATGGAAGAAATTGGAAGAGTGAGTAAAGTGGGTGGGAGGGACCTTTGATTATGCTGCCCGCTTTCCCCAGGCAGCGGGAGGTGTAGATGGAGTCAATGGATGGGAGGCAGGTTCGTGTGATGGACTGGGCTGTGTTCACGACTCTCTGAAGTTTCTTGTGGTCCTGGGCCGAGCAGTTGCCATACCCGGCTGTGATGCAGCCAGATAGGATGCTTTCTATGGTGCACATGTAAAAATTGGGAAGAGTCAATGTGACATGCAGAATTTCCTTAGTTTCCTGAGAAAGTATAGGCGTTGTGCTTTCTTGGTGGGAGCGTCGACGGGGGTGGACCAGGACAGATTGTTGGTGAAGGGTTTAACAAGTCATTCAGTTGTACTCAATAAGGTGCCTCACCACCACCTTCTCGACCAGAATTAGGGATGGACAATAAATTCTGGGGTGAATGAATTTATGTCAATTTTGGTGATATTGGATTAAGACTACTGCTCACACCAAACATAATAGTCTATTCAATAGTAGTTTGAATTTTAGTTGTGTCTGCAAAATATGATTGCTCGACATTATGTGTTTTAAGGTTTATGTACGATGTTGTCAGTTCCTTAACAATATCACATATACTTTTCTTACCTAAAATCAATATAATGTATTTTCTCTCAATAAATAATGCAAGGCTGAGTAAGACCTTCTTCATATGGATCCAAGCTTTGACCTATTCTCAGCAATTTAACCTGTCATAATAATTGTAATTTAAACAGTGGTCAGCATTAATCCATAAGGACTTAAATATTTTTACATTACACACCAGGAGAAGAGTAAGAGGTTTCAGCATCGGTTTACTGGCAGCATTAAATTAGGCAGAATGCTCGGTTGTTATTTTAAAGAGGGAACTTGTCATTCAAATACTTTTTTAAAACAGTTGTGCAAACTTCTGAGCACCTTTTTATTCAGTTCCTTTTGACTGCTTACATCTAAATTCAAACTGAAACTAAAAGAACAGAATTTAGTCAACCCCATTACTGGTGTCTGTGCCTGTGTCTAGGCCTTAATGTCGGGAGTTCTATCCCTAAACCTCTGCACCTCTTGCCTCTGCTCCTTTAAGACATTCCTTAAAACCCACCTCTCTGAGCAACGCTCACCTGTCCTATTGTCTCTTCGGTTAGTATCACCCCTGCGATAGTACTATGATGATGGTGCTATACAAATGCACGTTATTGCTATTGTTAAACTAATGCCAGGTGAATTGCGACATCCGAAATAGTTCATTGTTCAGCTGAGCAACTCCTTTAAACCAATAATGTCACCAGAAATCTTCGTATTCTTGTTTAAATAAACAGAAATGTGCGTAACTAAGCAACATTAGCCACCTAGAATTAAAACAATGAAATTCTTACATATGTGTACAGCACATGCACCAGTAGATACACATGCATACATACACATACACACATGTGGGCAGCACGGTAGCATAGTGGGTAGCATTGTTGCTTCACAGCGCCAGGGTCCCAGGTTCGATTCCCGGCTCGGGTCACTGTCTGTGCGGAGTCTGCACGTTCTCCCCGTGTCTGCGTGGGTTTCCTCCGGGTGCTCCGGTTTCCTCCCACAAGTCCCGAGAGACGTGCTTGTTAGGTGAATTGGACATTCTGAATTCTCCCTCTGTGTACCCGAACAGGCGCCGGAATGTGGCGACTAGGGGCTTTTCACAGTAACTTCATTGCAGTGTTAATGTAAGCCTACTTGTGACAATAAAGATTATTATTATTATGCAGACACACACACATGCACACACGTATATACAGACACACACACACTAAAACAGTCTTCACAAGAAAAGCTGTAGGAGGGTCAATAGGGACTCGAAACGTTAACTCTGTTTCTCTCTCCACAGACGCTGCCAGACCTGCTGAGCTTTTCCAGCATTTTCTGATTTATTTCAGATTTCCAGCAGCTTCAGTATTTTGCTTTTATTCACAGAAAAATAACCTGACACCCGAGGCAAATTTAGTTTTAAATAGCAACAGAAACATAGAAAATAGAAGCAGGAGGAGGCCATTCGGCCCTTCGAGCCTGCTCCCCCATTCATTATGATCATGGCTGATCATCAAGTTCAATACCCTGATCCCACCTTCCCCCCATATCCCTCGATCCCTTTCGCCCCAAGAGCTGTATCGAATTCCTTCTTAAAATTACACAACATTGGCCTCAACTACTTTCTGTGGGAGTGTATTCCACAGATTCCCCGCTCTCTGGGTGAAGAAATTTCTGCTCAATTCGGTCCTAAAGGTTTAACCCTTATCCTCAAATTATGACCCCTAGTTCTGGACTCCCCCACCATCGGGAACATTCTTTCTGAATCTGCCCTGTCTAATCCTGTTAGAATTTTGTAAGTTTCCATGAGATCCCCTCTCACTCTTCTAAACTCCAATGAATATAATCCTAACCGACTTAGTCTCTCCTCATATGACAGTCCCGCCATCCCAGGAATCAGTCTGGTAAACCTTCGCTGCGCTTCCTCTAGAGCAAGAACATCCTTCCTCAGGTAAGGACACCAAAACTGCGCACAATAGTCCAGGTGTGGCCTCACCAATGCCCTTTACAATTGCTGTAAAGCATCTCTATTCCTCTACTCAAATCCTCGCGTTATGAAGGCCAACATACCATTTGCCTTCTTCCCTGCCTGCTGTACCTGCGCGCTTACCTTCAGCGACTGAGGCACGAGGACAATCAAAGACAATCACACAATATGAGAGATTGGAACTATTGGGAGAAATCTATTGTCAAAAGATGGAATCACGAAATAGAGATATTCAGAGTGAGCTCGATCTCCGTTTGGTAACATGTGTGGAAACTAAATTATTTTTGTCAATGGAAAATTCCACCTCCCTTCTCCTTTATCCAAGGCAGTTAATTCTCTATCAATTAGCTCAGTTGTCACAGCTTCCAGAATGCTGAGTGTAGCTTCCAAAACACTGTGAGGTTTCCTTTTTCGAAAATAACAATCCCCCACCAATTTTCCAACATAAATCTGGGAATCTGGGGAAATGTCAGCAGCCATTCTCTGGCGGAGGAACGGGAATCTGGAGCATTGCGGGGCGTGGGGAGAGCAGATTGAGAGAAGAATTAAAGTGGAAAGAAAAATAAATGTACAGACTGGGAAAAAAAACTCGGAGAGAGAAGCAAAAGAGACGTAAATATCCGAGCCAAAGTATCCCTATCCCGGTTGGATGCTTTAGTGGAGATTCTCTTTAACCGTGCACTAGGAAACTATCCAAGAATGTCAAGGTAAATGCAGTCTGATTGTGAGTTTGGAAAACTGTAATAAATTGCCCGAAACATTTAAGCAAATTAAATTAGACATGTCGATTCAAATGGTACTCTATATAGTTCTGATTTTACTCAGAATTCACTGAATAGCCACAGAGCCAAGAGGAAGCATGGATTTGTCTGTAATTACTCAAAGATGGAGCTTCTCAGGTAACTGGAGACACAGTCAATGCTGTATTCATTAGTAACTGTATTCAACTCGAGTCTGATTTTCAAACTAAATTAGCATTATATTGAGTGCAATTTTTAATGTTTGCGATTGTGCAATTCCTTGTAGGGTAAAGGATATGACAATGTCTGTTCAGATACAGAGCCAATTGTTTTCCCATTTCACATGGCGATAATATATCAGTGGCGGGAGTAAAACCCATCTGTTGAAAGGTGCAAAGGAATCAACAGTGAAGGGGTAAATATTGCAGGGCTTAGGGGACAGAGCAGAGGTGTAAGACTAACTGCTTAGCTCTGCCATGGGGCTAGCACAGTCACCATGGGCTGAATGGCCTCCTTCTGGCTGGACGTTCTTGGGCAATCACTCCATTGAATGAATCTGTTTTTTTTGCTGTGGATCACATTAACCAGATTACAAGTTCATTGTTAAACTGCCAAGGTGACAACCATAATCCGCGTGGGGCAGGAGGGGCTCTTATTCGGACATTGATGTCATTAGCAATGGTTGCAGAGGGCATGTATCAAGTTTGCTTCCTCCTTCAAATAGAACAAGCACTAAAGATTCCCTTAAATAAACGACCGGGAATACTGACTGGGAAGTGGGAAGGGCGGCACAGTGACACAGTGGCAGCACCAGGGTTCCGGGTTCAATTCTGACCTCGGGTCACTGTCTGTGCGGAGTCTGCACGTTCTCCCCGTGTCTGCGTGGGTCTCCTTCGGGTGCTCCGGTTTCCTCCCACAGTCCAAGGACGTGCAGGTTAGATGAGGTTACAGGGGTAGGGCAGGGGAGCGGGCTGAGGAAGAGTGCTCTTTCAGAGGGTGGGTGCAGACTCGATGGGCTGAATGGCCTCCTTCTGCACTGTTGGAATTCTCTGTAGCAACATAATCCTGTGCTGCTGACCACTAAAAATACTGAGACATTGGGGAACAGAGCATTTTTGAGGTTTGTAAATGGAATTGTGTCCAAGGATCTGGATAATCTCAGCAATGCCACCAATAACTCCTGGAGTTTGACAGTGCTCTGAACTGCACGTTTTACTGTGGCTTCTCAATTGCTGTTCTATGGGATGGAGGACTTGATGTTGACCTGAGTTATGGCCTCATCAATTCTACCTCTCCAACATTGCTCCTTTTGCTGGTCCCCTCCTCCACCATATCATGGAATCATACAGCACACAAGGAGGCCATTCATCCATCATGTCTGTGCTGGCTCTTTGAAATTGTAATAGTGCTTAGTTACATTTTTAATAAGCTGTGTGAAATCAGACATCTGAGCAGCAATTAAGACCCACAAGTCTGTGGTCACAAAGATTTGTGTTGTTAGGATGTTGGATATCATTCGGTAAGTCTTAATGAAGTCTTCATAGTCTTAAGTAGGTTTACTGTATGTATTTATTAACTACAAGAACTCTGTCCGTAAGTATAGACAGTAAAGGGTTCAAGCTCACGCTGTCTCCATGTTCGCTTGTGCACATGGCTGTCAAACGCTAGACTGAGCCCAAGGTCATATGCTCTCATATCTCACTGTCTGAGCAGTACTGTAGTCAGACCCACATTAACCCTAAACGTGCCAGGCCCTTATACTACACCTTCCCTCAAGTCTTCATCCAATGTATTTCAATCTATTCCACTAACATTTGCCCCTTCAAGCCTCTGAGTTCAAACCCTTCCATATCTCGATCACATTGTTGCTGCCCCACCCCGCCCCGATGCCCCCTGATCCACAAGTTACCTCCCTACATTGGCAAGCTGAGCTCCTCGGTCCAGGAAATGAGGTAAGTGTGGCCTTGACGTGCGTTCCTCAGCCAAGCCAAAAAGAGGGTAAGTCCCATTGAAGGGTTAATATTGGGTACTAACTACAGGGTCTTAATACCCGTTAAATAGCGATGTCGTTCTCGGCGCTGCAGGTGGCCAGCAACAGCCCGCTAAACGTGCCCAACACGGGACTCTGTTTTTGTCCCGTTAAATTGCAGCCCCGTTAAATTATCAGTGCTGATTAGCTGCCCTCACACAATGCTGCTCCTTTACCAAGGGTTAGAAAAGTTTACATCACACACTTGTAATAAAGACTTAAACCCATCTCGCTGACATCACCCAAGGGTGTGGAGATTAGTGCAAAGCAGATTAACGTCAGATGAATGTTAATGTGACAGAGGGACACTATCACTGAGTGAGAGCAGGGTTAAACCTTATCTAAGAGGATTCCAATGCACAAATTCACACCTTCATTTGTCCAAAACATTGACAAATCCATCAAATGTATTCACAAAGGTGCAATTTCTTTACTGTGGCCGCACACCTGTGTGGTAGTATGTATTGGGGGTCATGTGGGACTGGAAGCCCTAATGTCATTGGCTGACAGATCCCGGGTCCTGGTTGGCCGTTGACCTCAAGCTCCGCCCTGAAGGCGGAGTATAAGAAGCCGGAGTCTTCCCCCGCAGGCCAGTTTACTATCGAGCTGCGGGGGAAACAGTCACGCTTAATAAAGCCTCATTGACTTCACTCTATTCGTCTCACGGAGTCTTTGTGCGCTACAATTTATTAAGCGTGCCAAAAAAAAAGAGGACTATGGAGCTCAGGATCATTCCGGAATGCCTGAGGATCAGCCCCCACGCAGTGAACGCGGCAGCAGCCTTCAAGCACTGGCAGACTTGCTTCGAGGCCTACCTCAGAACGACCACCGGCCGAGTCTCAGAAGACCAAAAACTGCAGGTCCTGCGCTCGAGGGTGAGCACGGAGATTTTCTCCCTCATCGAAGACTTGGACGATTTCCAGACGGCGTTCGCAGCACTGAGAAGTCTCTACGTCCGCCCTGTTAACCAAATCTACGCTCGCTACCAGCTCGCGACGAGACGGCAAGCTCCCGGAGAATCGATGGACGAGTTCTACGCCGCGCTGCTGATTTTGGGACGAGCCTGCAGCTGCCCGTCGGTGAATGCAAACGAACATACGGACATGTTAATGCGCGACGCTTTTGTGGCAGGTATGCAATCCTCCCAAATCCGCCAAAGACTTCTAGAAAAAGAGTCGCTCGGACTCTCAGAGGCACGGGCCCGAGCAGCCTCCCTAGACGTGGCCGCGCGTAATACCCGCGCCTACGGCCCCGACCGCGCGGCAACCCATTGGGCCCCGTACGTACCCGTCGCGGCAAACCCCCTACCCCCCCCGGACACCCCACAGGCTTGCGCGATCCAAACGCCGAGTCGCACCGGGGGCGCCCGCTGTTATTTCTGCGGCCAGGCGAAACACCCCCGACAGCGCTGCCCGGCCCGCGCAGCTATCTGCAAAAGCTGCGGGAAAAAGGGCCATTATGCGGTTGTGTGCCGGTCCCGCGAGGTCGCCGCCGTCCATGGAGCACAGGGAGCCCTGCAAGCCGTTTACGCGCCCCAACCCCCCCAGCACGCCATGTACGACCCGCAGGCGCAGCCGCTCTGGGTCCCGACCACCGCGGTCCCGGGAGAACTGGGAGCCCTGCACGCCGCCTACGCTCCCCAACCCCCCTCCCCGCAGCCCATGTATGACCCGCCGCCGGCGCTACCGCTTTGGGTCCCGGCCAACACTCTCCACGGAGAGGAGGGAGTTTGTCACGGCCCTAACGCCACCCTAACCCCCACCCCGCGCCTGACCCGCCGGCGCCACCTACTTGGGCCCCGGCCACCGCTGTCCCCGGTGAGGGAGCTCCGCGCGGTTCTAGCGCTCGCGGTCCTAGCGCTCACGGTCCTAGCGCCCCCCAGCCCCCCCCCCCCCCCCAGCACACCATGTGCGACCTGCAGACGCCGCCATTTTGGGTCCCGGCCACCACGAGGGGATGAGGGGCGCCGCCATCTTGGACCGCCCCAGACCTGTACGACGCGTGGGGGCGCCCATTTTGTCCACCCCCGCCGCCATCTTGTGACCCCCCAGCCACGTGCGATGTATGGGGGTGGCCATTTTGTTCATCCCCGACGCCATCTTGGACGGCAACAACGGACCCCACTCCACTACTACAACCATGGCTCGCTTCGATTACGCTCGATCAAGCTCGGCCCCGGACACTCCAGGCGACGACGACAACGGTACTAATAAACGGCCACGAGACGCCATGCCTAGTCGACTCCGGGAGCACGGAAAGCTTTATACACCCCGACACGGTAAGACGCTGTTCCTTGACCACCTATCCCAGCGCACAAAAGATTTGCCTAGCTGCAGGATCCCACTCCGTACAGATCCAGGGATTCTGCATAGTTACCCTAACGGTGCAGGGGAGGGAGTTCAAAAACTACAAACTAAACGTCCTTCCCCAACTCTGTGCCCCCACCTTGCTGGGATTAGATTTCCAATGCAATCTACAGAGCCTTACGTTCAAATTCGGCGGCCCCATACCCCCACTCACTATCTGCAGCCTCGCAACCCTCAAGGTGCAACCCCCATCCTTGTTTGCGAACCTCACCCCGGATTGCAAACCCGTCGCCACTAGGAGCAGACGGTACAGCGCCCAGGACCGGACCTTCATTCGGTCCGAAGTCCAGCGGCTACTAAAGGAGGGCATAATCCAGGCCAGCAATAGTCCCTGGAGAGCGCAAGTGGTAGTAGTGAAGACAGGGGAGAAACAAAGGATGGTCATTGACTATAGCCAGACCATCAACAGGTACACACAACTAGACGCGTGCCCTCTCCCCCGCATATCCGACATGGTCAATCGGATTGCCCAATATAAAGTCTTCTCCACCGTGGACCTCAAGTCCGCCTACCATCAGCTCCCCATCCGCCCAAGTGACCGCAAGTACACAGCCTTCGAGGCAGACGGGCGATTATACCATTTCCTACGGGTCCCTTTTGGCGTCACAAACGGGGTGTCGGTCTTCCAACGGGAGATGGACCGAATGGTTGATCAACATGGGTTGTGGGCCACGTTCCCGTATCTCGACAATGTAACCATCTGCGGCCACGATCAGCAGGACCACGACGCCAACCTCCAAAAATTCCTCCAGACCGCCAAAGCCTTGAACCTCACGTACAACGAGGGCAAGTGCGTTTTTAGCACCGACCGGCTAGCCATTCTGGGCTACGTAGTGCGCAATGGGATAATAGGCCCCAATCCCGAACGTATGCGCGCACTCATGGAATTTCCCCTCCCGCACTGCCCAAAAGCCCTGAAACGCTGCTTGGGGTTCTTTTCGTACTACGCCCAGTGGGTCCCCCAGTACGCAGACAAGGCCCGCCCCCTAATACAGACCACGACCTTCCCTCTGTCGACAGAGGCTTGCCAGGCCTTCAGCCGCATCAAAGCGGATATCGCAAAGGCCACGATGCGCGCCATCGACGAGTCCCTCCCCTTCCAGGTCGAGAGCGACGCCTCCGACGTAGCTCTAGCGGCCACCCTTAACCAAACGGGCAGACCCATGGCCTTTTTCTCCCGGACCCTCCACGCCTTAGAAATCCGCCACTCTTCGGCAACACGCACACCCCCCCCAACACCATCAACCCAACCCCCCCCCTTCCTGCCACCGCCGCACCCCGCGACCGCCCCCTTCCCAGGAGGATCGGTTCCCCTCCCCTCAGCACCGACCAAGAATCAAGCCCGAGCTGAAACCGTACGGCTCCTGGAGGCGACAACACTGGTACAAGCACCACCACCACCGCCGGGGCCGAGGCGATCGACACGGACGACCAGACCGCCCGACCGACTCGTGGCGTCGATGTAAAACAAATATGGACTGTTCACAAGAACATTTTGCTTTTCTTCCCATACCCTCTGTAAATAGTTGCAACAGGACGAAATTGTCCAATACTGTATTGCCATGTGAATGTTTTGTCCTCCCAGGACTAGCCCTGTAAACCCTTACCACCATACGAAGCATCACCCTGCCGGGTTCATTTTTGACAAGGGGTGAATGTGGTAGTATGTATTGGGGGTCATGTGGGACTGGAAGCCCTAATGTCATTGGCTGACAGATCCCGGGTCCTGGTTGGCCGTTGACCTCAAGCTCCGCCCTGAAGGCGGAGTATAAGAAGCCGGAGTCTTCCCCCACAGGCCAGTTTACTATTGAGCTGCGGGGGAACAGACACGCTTAATAAAGCCTCATCGACTTCACTCTATTCGTCTCACGGAGTCTCTGTGCGCTACAACCTGTGAACCAGAACGTCCTAACTTTCCAACCCAATCACTGCCTTGGTGCAGGAGATGGGGAACCTGGAGGGAGGTCAAAGTGCCTTGTCCCCATGTGGCCAACACGCTGACGGTGCCCACCAGGGTGTGCAGGGATGAGCACTAGTCCAGCAGGACCTGTTGGATCCAAGGTGGTCAGCAGCCTTCCCAAGGTGACCGTCAGGAACTCACCACTCGCATGTCGGAACCACATCAACGGATAAAATGTGGCTGGCCTCCCCATCGTTCACTCTGGTCTGCGGAGTGATTGACGAAGCTCTCCTCCCCATCGTTTACTCTGGTCTGCGGAGTGATTGTCGAAGCTCTCCTCCCCATCGTTTACTCTGGTCTACGGAGTGATTGTCGAAGCTCTCCTCCCCATCGTTTACTCTGACCTGCGGAGTGATTGTCGAAGCTCTCCTCCCCATCGTTTACTCTGGTCTGCGGAGTGATTGTCGAAGCTCTCCTCCGTCATCATTCACTCTGGTCTGCGGAGTGATTGTCGAAGCTCTCCTCCCCATCGTTTACTCTGACCTGCGGAGTGATTGTCGAAGCTCTCCTCCCCATCGTTTACTCTGACCTGCGGAGTGATTGTCGAAGCTCTCCTCCCCATCGTTTACTCTGGTCTGCGGAGTGATTGTCGAAGCTCTCCTCCGCCATCATTCACTCTGGTCTGCAGAGTGATTGACGACGCTCTCCCATCCCACATCGTTCACTCTGGTCTGCGGAGTGATTGTCGAAGCTCTCCTCCCCCATCGTTCACTCTAGTCTGCGGAGTGATTGTCGAAGCTCTCCTCCCCATCGTTTACTCTGGTCTGCGGAGTGATTGTCGAAGCTCTCCTCCCCCATTGTTCACTCTGGTCTGCAGAGTGATTGTCGAAGCTCTCCTCCCCATCGTTCACTCTGGTCTGCGGAGTGATTGTCGAAGCTCTCCTCCGCCATCGTTCACTCTGGTCTGCAGAGTGATTGTCGAAGCTCTCCTCCCCATCGTTCACTCTGGTCTGCGGAGTGATTGTCGAAGCTCTCCTCCCCCATTGTTCACTCTGGTCTGCAGAGTGATTGTCGAAGCTCTCCATCCCCATTGTTCACTCTGGCCTGCGGAGTGATTGTCGAAGCTCTCCTCCCCATCGTTCACTCTGGTCTGCGGAGTGATTGTCGACGCTCTCCATCCCCATTGTTCACTCTGGTCTGCAGAGTGATTGTCAACGCTCTCCTCCCCATCGTTCACTCTGGTCTGCGGAGTGATTGTCAACGCTCTCCTCCCCATCGTTCACTCTGGTCTGCGGAGTGATTGTCAACGCTCTCCTCCCCATCGGTTACTCTGACCTGCAGAGTGATTGTCGAAGCTCTCCTCCCCATCATTTACTCTGGTCTGCGGAGTGATTGTCGAAGCTCTCCTCCGCCATCATTCACTCTGGTCTGCGGAGTGATTGTCGAAGCTCTCCATCCCCATCGTTCACTCTGGTCTGCGGAGTGATTGTCGAAGCCCCCCTCCGCCATCGTTCACTCTGGTCTGCGGAGTGATTGTCGAAGCTCTCCTCCCCCATCGTTCACTCTAGTCTGCGGAGTGATTGTCGAAGCTCTCCTCCCCATCGTTCACTCTGGTCTGCGGAGTGATTGTCGAAGCTCTCCTCCGCCATCGTTCACTCTGGTCTGCGGAGTGATTGTCAACGCTCTCCTCCCCATTGTTCACTCTGGTATGCAGAGTGATTGTCAACGCTCTCCTCCCCATCGTTCACTCTGGTCTGCAGAGTGATTGTCAATGCTCTCCATCCCCATCGTTCACTCTGGTCTGCGGAGTGAATGTCGAAGCTCTCCTCCGCCATCGTTCACTCTGGTCTGCGGAGTGATTGTCAACGTTCTCCTCCCCATTGTTCACTCTGGTCTGCAGAGTGATTGTCAACGCTCACCTCCGCCATCATTCACTCTGGTCTGCAGAGTGATTGTCAATGCTCTCCATCCCCATCGTTCACTCTGGTCTGCGGAGTGATTGTCGAAGCTCTCCTCCGCCATCGTTCACTCTGGTCTGCGGAGTGATTGTCGAAGCTCTCCTCCCCCATCGTTCACTCTAGTCTGCGGAGTGATTGTCGAAGCTCTCCTCCCCATCGTTCACTCTGGTCTGCGGAGTGATTGTCGAAGCTCTCCTCCGCCATCGTTCACTCTGGTCTGCGGAGTGATTGTCAACGCTCTCCTCCCCATTGTTCACTCTGGTCTGCAGAGTGATTGTCAACGCTCTCCTCCCCATCGTTCACTCTGGTCTGCAGAGTGATTGTCAATGCTCTCCATCCCCATCGTTCACTCTGGTCTGCGGAGTGATTGTCGAAGCTCTCCCCCGCCATCGTTCACTCTGGTCTGCAGAGTGATTGTCAACGCTCTCCTCCCCATCGTTCACTCTGGTCTGCAGAGTGATTGTCAATGCTCTCCATCCCCATCGTTCACTCTGGCCTGCGGAGTGATTGTCGAAGCGCTCCTCCCCTTCGTTCACTCTGGTCTGCGGAGTGATTGTCGAAGCTCTCCCATCCCACATCGTTCACTCTGGTCTGCGGAGTGATTGTTGACGCTCTCCTCCGCCATCGTTCACTCTGGTCTGCAGAGTGATTGTCAATGCTCTCCATCCCCATCGTTCACTCTGGCCTGCGGAGTGATTGTCGAAGCGCTCCTCCCCATCGTTCACTCTGGTCTGCGGAGTGATTGTTGACGCTCTCCTCCCCATCATTCACTCTGGTCTGTGGAGTGATTAGCGAAGCTCTCCTCCCCATCGTTCACTCTGGTCTGCGGAGTGATTGTCAACGCTCTCCTCCCCATCGTTCACTCTGGTCTGCGGAGTGATTGTCAACGCTCTCCTCCCCATCATTCACTCTGGTCTGTGGAGTGATTGTCGAAGCACTCCTCCCCATCGTTCACTCTGGTCTGCAGAGTGATTGTAAATGCTCTCCTCCCCCATCGTTCACTCTGGTCTGCGGAGTGATTGTCGAACCTCTCCATCCCCATCGTTCACTCTGGCCTGCGGAGTGATTGCCGAAGCTCTCCTACCCCATCGTTCACTCCGGTCTGCGGAGTGATTGTCGAAGCTCTCCTCCGTCATCATTCACTCTGGTCTGTGGAGTGATTGTCGAAGCTCTCCTCCCCATCGTTCACTCTGGCCTGCGGAGTGATTGCCGAAGCTCTCCTACCCCATCGTTCACTCCGGTCTGCGGAGTGATTGTCGAAGCTCTCCTACCCCATCGTTCACTCTGGTCTGTGGAGTGATTGTCGAAGCTCTCCTCCCCATCGTTCACTCTGGTCTGCAGAGTGATTGTAAATGCTCTCCTCCCCCATCGTTCACTCTGGTCTGCGGAGTGATTGTCGAACCTCTCCATCCCCATCGTTCACTCTGGTCTGCGGAGTGATTGTCGAAGCTTTCCTCCCCATCGTTCACTCTGGCCTGCGGAGTGATTGTCGAAGCTCTCCTACCCCATCGTTCACTCTGATCTGCGGAGTGATTGTCGAAGCTCTCCATCCCCATCGTTCACTCTGGTCTGTGGAGTGATTGTCGAAGCTCTCCTCCGCCATCGTTTACTCTGGTCTGCGGAGCGATTTTCGAAGCTCTCCTCCCCATCGTTCACTCTGGTCTGCGGAGTGATTGTCGACGCTCTCCATCCCCATCGTTTACTCTGGTCTGCAGAGTGATTGTCTAAGCTCTCCTCCCCATCGTTCACTCTGGTCTGCGGAGTGATTGTCGAAGCTCTCCTCCGCCATCGTTCACTCTGGCCTGCGGAGTGATTGTCGAAGCTCTCCTCCGCCATCGTTTACTCTGGTCTGCGGAGTGATTGTCAAAGCTCTCCTCCCCCATCGTTTACTCTGGTCTGCGGAGTAATTGTCGAAGCTCTCCATCCCCATCATTCACTCTGGTCTGTGGAGTGATTGTCGAAGCTCTCCTCCGCCATCGTTCACTCTGGCCTGCGGAGTGATTGTCGAAGCTCTCCTCCGCCATCGTTTACTCTGGTCTGCGGAGTGATTGTCAAAGCTCTCCTCCCACATCGTTTACTCTGGTCTGCGGAGTAATTGTCGAAGCTCTCCATCCCCATCATTCACTCTGGTCTGTGGAGTGATTGTCGAAGCTTTCCTCCGCCATCGTTCACTCTGGTCTGCGGAGTGATTGTCGAAGCTCTCCTCCGCCATCGTTTACTCTGGTCTGCGGAGTGATTGTCGAAGCTCTCCTCCGCCATTGTTTACTCTGGTCTGCGGAGTGATTGTCCAAACTCTCCTCAGCCATTGTTTACTCTGGTCTGCGGAGTGATTGTCGAAACTCGCCTCCGCCATTGTTTACTCTGGTCTGCGGAGTGATTGTCGAAACTCTCCTCCGCCATCGTTCACTCTGGTCTGCGGAGTGATTGTCGACGCTCTCCATCCCCATCGTTCACTCTGACCTGGAGTGATTGTCGACGCTCTCCATCCCCATCGTTCACTCTGGCCTGGAGTGATTGTCGACGCTCTCCTCCCCCATCGTTCACTCTGGTCTGGAGTGATTGTCGACGCTCTCCATCCCCATCGTTCACTCTGGTCTACGGAGTGATTGTCGAAGCTCTCCTCCCCATCGTTCACTCTGGTCTGCGGAGTGATTGTCGACGCTCTCCATCCCCATCGTTTACTCTGGTCTGCGGCGTGATCGTCGACGCTCTGCATCCCCATCGTTCACTCTGGCCTGGAGTGATTGTCGACGCTCTCCATCCCCATCGTTCACTCTGGCCTGGAGTGATTGTCGACGCTCTCCATCCCCATCGTTCACTCTGGCCTGGAGTGATTGTCGACGCTCTCCATCCCCATCGTTTACTCTGGTCTGCGGAGTGATTGTCGAAGCTCTCCATCCCCATCGTTCACTCTGGTCTGCGGAGTGATTGTCGACGCTCTCCATCCCCATCGTTCACTCTGGCCTGGAGTGGTTGTCGACGCTCTCCATCCCCATCGTTCACTCTGGCCTAGAGTGATTGTCGACGCTCTCCATCCCCATCGTTCACTCTGGTCTGCGGAGTGATTGTCGACGCTCTCCATCCCCATCGTTCACTCTGGTCTGCGGAGTGATTGTCGACGCTCTCCATCCCCATTGTTCACTCTGGCCTGGAGTGATTGTCGACGCTCTCCATCCCCATCATTCACTCTGGCCTGGAGTGATTGTCGACGCTCTCCTCCCCCATCGTTCACTCTGGTCTGGAGTGATTGTCGACGCTCTCCATCCCCATCGTTCACTCTGGTCTACGGAGTGATTGTCGAAGCTCTCCTCCCCATCGTTCACTCTGGTCTGCGGAGTGATTGTCGACGCTCTCCATCCCCATCGTTTACTCTGGTCTGCGGAGTGATTGTCGACGCTCTGCATCCCCATCGTTCACTCTGGCCTGGAGTGATTGTCGACGCTCTCCATCCCCATCGTTCACTCTGGCCTGGAGTGGTTGTCGACGCTCTCCATCCCCATCGTTCACTCTGGCCTGGAGTGATTGTCGACGCTCTCCATCCCCATCGTTCACTCTGGTCTGCGGAGTGATTGTCGACACTCTCCATCCCCATCGTTCACTCTGGTCTGCGGAGTGATTGTCGACGCTCTCCATCCCCATTGTTCACTCTGGCCTGGAGTGATTGTCGACGCTCTCCATCCCCATCGTTCACTCTGGTCTGCGGAGTGATTGTCGACGCTCTCCATCCCCATTGTTCACTCTGGCCTGGAGTGATTGTCGACGCTCTCCATCCCCATCGTTCACTCTGGTCTGCGGAGTGATTGTCGACGCTCTCCATCCCCATCGTTTACTCTGGCCTGGCGTGATTGTCGATGCTCTCCATCCCCATCGTTTACTCTGGCCTGGAGTGATTGTCGACGCTCTCCATCCCCATCGTTTACTCTGGTCTGCGGAGTGATTGTCGAAGCTCTCCATCCCCATCGTTCACTCTGGTCTGCGGAGTGATTGTCGACGCTCTCCATCCCCATCGTTCACTCTGGCCTGGAGTGGTTGTCGACGCTCTCCATCCCCATCGTTCACTCTGGCCTAGAGTGATTGTCGACGCTCTCCATCCCCATCGTTCACTCTGGTCTGCGGAGTGATTGTCGACGCTCTCCATCCCCATCGTTCACTCTGGTCTGCGGAGTGATTGTCGACGCTCTCCATCCCCATTGTTCACTCTGGCCTGGAGTGATTGTCGACGCTCTCCATCCCCATCATTCACTCTGGCCTGGAGTGATTGTCGACGCTCTCCTCCCCCATCGTTCACTCTGGTCTGGAGTGATTGTCGACGCTCTCCATCCCCATCGTTCACTCTGGTCTACGGAGTGATTGTCGAAGCTCTCCTCCCCATCGTTCACTCTGGTCTGCGGAGTGATTGTCGACGCTCTCCATCCCCATCGTTTACTCTGGTCTGCGGAGTGATTGTCGACGCTCTGCATCCCCATCGTTCACTCTGGCCTGGAGTGATTGTCGACGCTCTCCATCCCCATCGTTCACTCTGGCCTGGAGTGGTTGTCGACGCTCTCCATCCCCATCGTTCACTCTGGCCTGGAGTGATTGTCGACGCTCTCCATCCCCATCGTTCACTCTGGTCTGCGGAGTGATTGTCGACACTCTCCATCCCCATCGTTCACTCTGGTCTGCGGAGTGATTGTCGATGCTCTCCATCCCCATTGTTCACTCTGGCCTGGAGTGATTGTCGACGCTCTCCATCCCCATCGTTCACTCTGGTCTGCGGAGTGATTGTCGACGCTCTCCATCCCCATCGTTTACTCTGGCCTGGCGTGATTGTCGATGCTCTCCATCCCCATCGTTTACTCTGGCCTGGAGTGATTGTCGACGCTCTCCATCCCCATCGTTCACTCTGGCCTGGAGTGGTTGTCGACGCTCCGCCTGACGTCGGGCTGTCTGTTGTCAGATCTCCAGCACTGAGCTGGCAGCCGCTTGCTGAGGCTGATTGTCTGAGTGAGCGGGGAGCTGGTCTCCAGCTGTCCTCACAGTGCTGGAGCTCTGGGATGTCTCTGCCTCTGCGGTGGGGATGTGTCCGTGAGGTGTTCTCCACACAGTGAGCCTGATCCTAATTGAGAGATGTGCCCCCACCGAGATGTGTGTCTCTGCGCTGGTGGGGTTATGGGTGATCACTGAGACGGGTCTTCCTCCGGCTCCTTCCCGGACGTGACCTGGGGCCCGGAATGCTGCCCAGCTGTCTGTGCGCCTCCATCTGCCGGGACGGAGAACAGAGAGAATCGAGGTTCTGTTGATGAGCATCGAATCAAAGAATTCCGACAGTGCGGAAGGAGGCCATTTGGCCGATCGAGTCTGCACCGGCCCTGTGAAAGAGCATTCTACCTCGGCCCATTCCCCCGTCCTATCCCCATAACCCCACGCATTGATCACGGCCAATCCACCTAACCCGCACATCTTTGGACTGTGGGAGGAAACCGGGGCACCCGGAGGAAACCCACGCAGACACGGGGAGGACGTGCAGACTCCGCACAGACAGCGACCCAAAGCCGAATTTGAACTCCGGTCCCTGGCGCTGTAAGGCAGCGGTGCTAACCACTGTGCTGCCCTATGTAGCTTGAGCTCCATAAAACTGACTCACTGCGATTGTCAGGATTTGGTGGTGATGGAGCTGTGATCTGGACTAAGTTGCTGGGACAGGCCGTGCTCCCCATCCCCACGGGAATGATCCCTGACTCCCCATTCCCACAGGATTGATCCCAGTCTCCCCTTCCCCACGGGAATGATCCCTGTCTCCTCTTTCTCACGGGATTGATCCCTGCCCTCCGCATTCCCACGGGATTGATCCCTGTCTCCCCTTCCCCACGGGAATGATCCCTGTCTCCGCATTCCCACGGGATTGATCCCTGTCTCCCCTTTCCCACGGGATTGATCCCTGCCCTCCCAGGCAGCTCAGCTGCTGCCTCCTCGAACTCCGTTGGGACAATGATGTCAGCCGTCCCTCGCCCAGTTTGCCATCTTTCGCTTGTTGCGATAAAAGCGGGTGACCCCTGGGTGACAGAGATCGTCGTGCAGGGTCCTGAGTCGGTCCACTTGTGCGCTGGCACATGTACCTCGGGACAGGGCATCGGGGGGGCTCGTTGGGCTTACTGGGGGGATACAAAATCTCGTAATTAAAGGTGGAGAGCTCGATCCTCCACCGCAAGAACTTATCAGTTTTGATCTTATCCCGCTGTGTGCTGTGATGCACAATCAATTACTCAAAGACGAGAGTCGGATGTAATCGAGGCTTTATCACACTGAGATGTGTGGCCTCCTACAGCAGCTGACGAAATGGCTGCTGTACTGGGAGCACACATATTTATACTCCACCTACTGGGCGGAGCCAGCAGGCAGGGATCCACCCCCGTACCTGTAGTACAGGGGCCTTACCGTAAAGCACCTATATCAACATCCTATATATACAATATCTACATCAGTGGTGACTACCACATTCACCCCCTGCTTAAAAAATGAGTCTGGTGGGGGTGGTGGAGAACTATATACAGAAAGTTGTGTTTTAGAAGTACAGATAATATCACAAATTCAGGCGGCCCGGTGCCTTGATCTGTCGTTGAGAGCGCCGCAGTGCTGGTGGTGACTCCGGCGGTGGCTTGGTCTTCGGTGACTCCGGGAGTGTGTCGACATCCTCTTCATCCCCGGGTGTGAATAAGGGGAGGACAAATTGTCCCGGAGCGGGGGCTGCGGTGGGGTGCGCCAGGGGGAGGGGAGAGAAGCGCCAGGGTGGGGGGGGGGGGGGGGCGGTCAGAGTGTGTGAAACCAGCTGGTGCCAGGTCCCTGAGGGAGACGGTGTCTTGGCGGCCGTCGGGGTACGCTACGTAGGTGTACTGCAGGTTGGCGTGAAGTAGCTGAACCCTCTCAACCAACGGGTCCGCCTTGTGGAGTCGGACGTGTCTATGGAGAACGGGTCCTGCAACTGCCAGCCACGTTGCGAGCGAAACCCCGGAGGTGGACTTCCTGGGGAAGGCAAAGAGACGTTCATGGGGGGTTGCATTGGTCGCGGTGCACAGGAGCGACCGAATGGAGTGAAGTGCGTCGGGGAGGACGTCCTGCCAGCGGGAGGCCGGGAGATTTCTGGACCGTAGGGCCAGCTGGGCGGCCCTCCAGACCGTCCCATTCTCCCACTCCACCTGCCCGTTTCCCCGGGGGTTGTAGCTGGTCGTCCTGCTTGAGGCAATGCCCCTGTTGAGCAGGTACTGGCGCAGCTCATCGCTCATGAATGAGGATCCCCTGTCACTGTGGACATAGGCAGGGAAGCCAAACAGAGTGAAGATGGTGTTGAGGGCTTTGATGACGGTGGCAGATGTCATATCGGGGCATGGGGCGGCGAAGGGGAATCGGGAATATTCATTGACCACACTGAGAAAGTACGTGTAGTGGTCGGTGGCGGGGAGGGGCCCTTTGAAGTCCACGCTGAGGCGTTCAAAGGGGCGGGAGGCCTTCACCAGGCGCGCACGGTCTGGCCAGAGAAGTGCGGTTTACACTCCGCGCAGACCTGGCAGTCTCTGGTGATCGCCCTGACATCCTCGATGGAGTAGGGCAGGTTGCGGGCCTTAATGAAGTGGTAAAAATGTGTGACCCCTGGGTGACAGAGGTTGTCGTGCAGAGTCCGGAGTCGGTCCACTTGTGCGCTGGCACATGTACCTCGGGATAGGACATCGGGGGCAATACAAAATCTCATAATTGTAGGTGGAGAGCTCGATCCTCCACCTCAAGAATTTATCGCTTTTGATCTTACCCTGCTGTGTGTTATTGAACATAAAGGCAACCGACCGTTGGTCTGTGAGGGGAGTGAATCTCCTGCCGGCCAGGTAATGCCTCCAATGTCGCACAGCTTCAACAATGGCTTGGGCCTCCTTTTCGACGGAGGAGTGCCGAATATCGGAGGCATGGAGGGTGCGGGAAAAGAATGCCACGGGCCTGCCTGCCTGGTTGAGGGTGGCGGCCAGAGCGAAGGCTGATGCATCGCGCTCTCGACTCGGAAGGGGAGCGTCTCGTCGACCGCGTGCATCGCGGCCTTGGCGATGTCGGCCTTGATACGGTTGAAGGCCTGGTGAGCCTCGGCCGTCAGTGGGAAAACAGTGAATTGAATGAGTGGGCGGGCCTTGTCCGCATAATTTGGGACCCACTGGGCGTAATACGAAAAGAATCCCAGACAACGTTTGAGGGCCTTGGGGCAGTGGGGGAGGGGGAGTTCCATGAGGGGGCACATGCGATCGGGGTCGGGCCCTAGAACTCCGTTCTGGACCACATAGCCGAGGATGGTTAATCGGTTCATGCTGAACACACACTTCTCCTTGCTATACGTGAGGTTGAGGAGAGTGGTGGTGTGGAGAAATTTGGCAAGGTTGGCATCATGGACCTGTTGATTGTGGCCGCAGATGGTGACATTGTCCAGGTACAGGAAAGTGGCCCGCAGCCCGTACCGGTCAACCATTCGGTCCATCTCCCTTTGGAAGACCGAGACCCCGTTGGTGACGCCAAAGGGAACCCTAAGAAAGTGGTAAAGGCAGCCGTCTGCCTCAAACACGGTGTATGGGCGGTCCGCCTTATGGCTGGGGAGCTGGTGGTAGGCAGATTTCAGGTCCACTGTTGAGAAGACCCAGTACTGTGCAATCTGATTGACCATATCAGATATGCGTGGGAGGGGATACGCGTCGAGCTGCGTGTACCGATTGATGGTCTGGCTGCAGTCAATGGCCATCCTGTTTTTCTCCCCAGTTTTGATCACTACCACTTGGGCTCTCCAGGGGCTGTTGCTGGCCTCGATGATGCCTTCCCAAAGCAGCCGCTGGACCTCGGACCTGATGAAGGTCCTGTCCTGGGCGCTGTACCGTCTGCTCCTGGTAGCGACGGGTTTGCAATCCGGGGTTAGGTTTGCAAAAAGGGAAGGTGGGTCGACCTTAAGGGTCGCGAGGCCGCACACAGTAAGGGGTGGTAGGGGCCCGCCGAATTTCAGGGTTAGGCTCTGGAGGTTGCACTGGAAGCCCAGGCCAAGTAGCAAGGCAGCGCAGAGGTTGGGGAGGACGTAGAGGCGGAAGCCGCTGAACTCCACGCCCTGGACAGTGAGAGTGGCGATGCAGTACCCCCGGATCACCACGGAGTGGGACCCAGAGGCCAGGGAGATTCTCTGGTTAGCGGGGTGTACCGCGAGGGAGCAGCGCCTTACCGTTTCAGGGTTAATGAAGCTCTCAGTGCTCCCGGAGTTCAGCAGGCAGGAGATCTCGTGCCCGTTGACCTTCACTTTAGTTGAAGCAGTCGCGAGGTTGTGTGGTCGAGACTGGGCAATCGTGACCGAGGCGAGACGCGGCTGGTCGTTGGTGGTTGCAGGCGATGAGCGGCCGGATGAGGTGCCCGACGGGCATGGGTCCTGAGTCGGGTAAGATGGCGGCGCCCACGGGCCGCACGTGTCGTGGGGGAAGCAAGATGGTGGTGCCCGTTGGACCTGGGAGGAACAAGATGGCAGCGCCTACGGACCGCACATGTTGCGAGTCGGGCAAGATGGCGGCGTCCACTGGCCGCACGTGGTCATAGGAGGGGAAGATGGTGGCGCCCACTGGCTGCATGTGGCGGGTGCCGGGACAATAGCGGCGATTGAGCGGGCCTGGCACACTGCAGCAAAATGTCCCTTCTTGCCACAGGCCTTGCAGAGGGTGCTCCGTGCCAGGCAGCGCTGTCGGGGGTGTTTTGACTGTCCACAGAAGTAGCATTTGGGCCCCCCGGGTTTGGTTGGCTGCCGTGCGGCACAGGTGTGAGATTGGCTGAGGGCGGTCGCTGATGGGGTCCACGATGGGGCGGCCGTCTGCGGAGTCCACGATGCACAGGGGGGGTGGGCCGCGCGGTCGGGGGCATAGGCCTGAATTTTGCGTGATGCGGCCGTAAGTGAAAGCGCTAGTTTTTTTGGTCGCCGCGAGATCAAGCGTGGCCCCCTCTCAGAGGCGCTGACGGATGTAGTCAGACCCTATGCCCGTAACAAATGCGTCTCTCATTCGCAAATTCAAGTGTTCCGTGGCCGAAACGGCCTGACAGTCACAGTCTCTAACTAGGGGGAGCAGGGCGCGCCAGAAATCTTCCACCGACTCACCGGGAAGTTGACACCGCGTGGAGAGGGGGTGCCTGGCGTAGAGTGTGTTAGCCCGCTGAGCGTAGTTTTCCTTCAGTAACGCCATGGCCTCTGCGCAGGTCGGTGCGTCCTGGACGAGTGGAAAGACGTTGGAGCTCAGCCGTGTGTAAAGGATTTGGAGCTTCTGTGCTTCTGGAATTTCATCTGGCGCAGACCCGATGTACGCTTCAAAACAGGCTCGCCAATGTTCAATGGCCTTTTTGGCGTTGTCTGCTTGCGGATGCCGCTGCAGGCGATCCGGATTGATGCGGAGGTCCATCTTCTGAAAAACTCAGTGTAATAAATTGACGTACGATCAATTACACAAAGACGAGAGTTGGGTGAAATCAAGGCTTTATTACACTGAGATGTGTGGCCTCCTACAGCAGCTGACGAAATGGCTGCTGTACTGGGAGCACACATATTTATACTCCGTCTACTGGGCGGAGCCAGCAGGCAGGGATCTCCCCCCGTACCTGTAGTACAGGGGCCTTACCGTAAAGCACCAAAATCAACATCCTATATATACAATATATACGTCAGTGGTGACTACCACATGTTGTTAAACATGAAGGCAACCGACCGTTGGTCTGTGAGGGGAGTGAATGCCTCCAATGCCGCACAGCTTCAACGATAGCTTGGGCCTTCATTTTGACGGAGGAGTGCCGAATTTCGGAGGCATAGAGGGTGCGGGAAAAGAATGCCACGGGCCTGCCTGCCTGGTTGAGGGTGGCGGCTAGAGCGAAGGCTGATGCATCGCTCTCAACGTGAAAGGGGAGCGTCTCGTCGACCGCGTGCATCGCGGCCTTGGCGATGTCGGCCTTGATACGGTTGAACTGGAGCTCCTCACAGACCGCATGGTTCGGATGGAGCAGCAATTGGATGCACTTAGGAGCATGCAGGTGGCGGAAAGCGTCATAGATCGCAGTTATGTAAATGTGGTCACACCCAAGGTGCAGGCAGAGAAATGGGTGACCACCAGAAAGGGCAGGCAGTCAGTGCAGGAATCCCCTGTGGTTGTCCCCCTCTCGAACAGATATACCCCTTTGGATACTGTCGGGGGAGATAGCCTATCAGGGGAAAATAGCAGCAGCCAGAGCAGTGGCACCACAGCTGGCTCTGATGTTCAGAAGGGAGGGTCAAAGCGCAGAAGAGTAATAGTAATAGGGGACTCTATAGTCAGGGGCACAGATAGGCGCTCCTGTGGACGTGAAAGAGACTCCAGGATGGTATGTTGCCTCCCTGGTGCCAGGGTCCAGGATGTCTCCGAGCGGGTAGAGGGTATCCTGAAGGGGAGGGCAAACAGGCAGAGGTCGTTGTACATATTGGTACTAACGACATAGGCAGGAAGGGGCATGAGGTCCTGCAGCAGGAGTTCAGGGAGCTAGGCAGAAAGTTAAAAGACAGGACCTCGAGGGTTGTAATCTCGGGATTACTCCCTGTGCCACGTGCCAGTGAGGCTAGAAATAGGAAGATAGAGCAGCTAAACACGTGGCTAAACAGCTGGTGTAGGAGGGAGGGTTTCCCTTATCTTGACCACTGGGAGCTCTTCCGGGGCAGGTGTGACCTGTATAAGAAGGACGGGTTGCATCTAAACCGGAGAGGCATAAATATCCTGGCCGCGAGGTTTGCTAGTGTCACACGGGAGGGTTTAAACTAGTATGGCAGGGGGGTGGGCATGGAAGCAATAGGTCAGAAGGTGAGAGCATTGAGGGAGAACTAGGGAATAGGGACAGTGTGGCTCTGAGGCAGAGCAGACAGGGAGAAGTTGCTGAACACAGCGGGTCTGGTGGCCTGAAGTGCATATGTTTTCATACAAGAAGTATTACTGGTAAGGCAGATGAACTTCGAGCTTGGATTAGTACTTGGAACTATGATGTTGTTGCCATTACAGAGACCTGGTTGAGGGAAGGGCAGGATTGGCAGCTAAACGTTCCAGGATTTAGATGTTTCAGGCGGGATAGAGGGGGATGTAAAAGGGGAGGCGGAGTTGCGCTACTGGTTCGGGAGAATATCACAGCTGTACTGCGGGAGGACACCTCAGAGGGCAGTGAGGCTATATGGGTAGAGATCAGGAATAAGAAGGGTGCAGTCACAATGTTGGGGGTTTACTACAGGCCTCCCAACAGCCAGCGGGAGATAGAGGAGCAGATAGGTAGACAGATTTTGGAAAAGAGTAAAAACAACAGGGTTGTGGTGATGGGAGACTTCAACCTCGCCAATATTGACTGGGACTCACTTAGTGTCAGGGGCTTAACGGGGCGGAGTTTGTAAGGAGCATCCAGGAGGGCTTCTTAAAACAATATGTAGACAGTCCAACTAGGGAAGGGGCGGTACTGGACCTGGTATTGGGGAATGAGCCTGGCCAGGTGGTAGATGTTTCAGTAGGAGAGCATTTCGGTAACAGTGACCACAATTCAGTAAGTTTTAAAGTACTGGTGGACAAGGATAAGAGTGGTCCTAGGATGAATGTGCTAAATTGGGGGAAGGCTAATTATAACAATATTAGGCGGGAACTGAAGAACATAGATTGGGGGCGGATGTTTGAGGGCAAATCAACATCTGACATGTGGGAGGCTTTCAAGTGGCAGTTGAAAGGAATTCAGGACCGGCATGTTCCTGTGAGGAAGAAGGATAAATACGGCAATTTTCGGGAACCTTGGATGACGAGAGATATTGTAGGCCTCGTCAAAAAGAAAAAGGAGGCATTTGTCAGGGCTAAAAGGCTGGGAACAGACGAAGCCTGCGTGGAATATAAGGAAAGTAGGAAGGAACTTAAGCAAGGAGTCAGGAGGGCTAGAAGGGGTCACGAAAAGTCATTGGCAAATAGGGTTAAGGAAAATCCCAAGGCTTTTTACACGTACATAAAAAGCAAGAGGGTAGCCAGGGAAAGGGTTGGCCCACTGAAGGATAGGCAAGGGAATCTATGTGTGGAGCCAGAGGAAATGGGCGAGGTACTAAATGAATACTTTGCATCAGTATTCACCAAAGAGAAGGAATTGGTAGATGTTGAGTCTGGAGAAGGGGGTGTAGATAGCCTGGGTCACATTGTGATCCAAAAAGACGAGGTGTTGGGTGTCTTAAAAAATATTAAGGTAGATAAGTCCCCAGGACCTGATGGGATCTACCCCAGAATACTGAAGGAGGCTGGAGAGGAAATTGCTGAGGCCTTGACAGAAATCTTTGGATCCTCGCTGTCTTCAGGGGATGTCCCGGAGGACTGGAGAATAGCCAATGTTGTTCCTCTGTTTAAGAAGGGTAGCAAGGATAATCCCGGGAACTACAGGCCGGTGAGCCTTACTTCAGTGGTAGGGAAATTACTGGAGAGAATTCTTCGAGACAGGATCTACTCCCATTTGGAAGCAAATGGACGTATTAGTGAGAGGCAGCACGGTTTTGTGAAGGGGAGGTCGTGTCTCACTAACTTGATAGAGTTTTTCGAGGAGGTCACTAAGATGATTGATGCAGGTAGGGCAGTGGATGTTGTCTATATGGACTTCAGTAAGGCCTTTGACAAGGTCCCTCATGGTAGACTAGTACAAAAGGTGAAGTCACACGGGATCAGGGGTGAGCTGGCAAGGTGGATACAGAACTGGCTAGGCCATAGAAGGCAGAGAGTAGCAATGGAAGGATGCTTTTCTAATTGGAGGGCTGTGACCAGTGGTGTTCCACAGGGATCAGTGCTGGGACCTTTGCTCTTTGTAGTATATATAAATGATTTGGAGGAAAATGTAACTGGTCTGATTAGTAAGTTTGCAGACGACACAAAGGTTGGTGGAATTGCGGATAGCGATGAGGACTGTCGGAGGATACAGCAGGATTTAGATTGTTTGGAGACTTGGGCGGAGAGATGGCAGATGGAGTTTAATCCGGACAAATGTGAGGTAATGCATTTTGGAAGGTCTAATGCAGGTAGGGAATATACAGTGAATGGTAGAACCCTCAAGAGTATTGAAAGTCAAAGAGATCTAGGAGTACAGGTCCACAGGTCATTGAAAGGGGCAACACAGGTGGAGAAGGTAGTCAAGAAGGCATACGGCATGCTTGCCTTCATTGGCCGGGGCATTGAGTATAAGAATTGGCAAGTCATGTTGCAGCTGTATAGAACCTTAGTTAGGCCACACTTGGAGTATAGTGTTCAATTCTGGTCGCCACACTATCAGAAGGATGTGGAGGCTTTAGAGAGGGTGCAGAAGAGATTTACCAGCATATTGCCTGGTATGGAGGGCATTAGCTATGAGGAGCGGTTGAATAAACTCGGTTTGTTCTCACTGGAACGAAGGAGGTTGAGGGGAGACCTGATAGAGGTATACAAAATTATGAGGGGCATAGACAGTGGATAGTCAGAGGCTTTTCCCCAGGGTAGAGGGGTCAATTACTAGGGGGCATAGGTTTAAGGTGAGAGGGGCAAGGTTTAGAGTAGATGTACGAGGCAAGTTTTTTACGCAGAGGGTAGTGGGTGCCTGGAACTCGCTACCGGAGGAGGTAGTGGAGGCAGGGACGATAGTGACATTTAAGGGGCATCTTGACAAATACATGAATAGGATGGGAATAGAGGGATACGGACCCAGGAAGTGTAGAAGATTGTAGTTTAGTCGGGCAGCATGGTCGGCACGGGCTTGGAGGGCTGAAGGGCCTGTTCCTGTGCTGTACATTTCTTTGTTCTTTGTTTGACCCACTGGGCGTAGTACGAAAAGAACCCCAGGCATCGTTTGAGGGCCTTGGGGCAGTGGGGAAGGGGGAGTTCCATGAGGGGGAGCATGCGATCGGGGTGGGGCCCTAGAACTCCGTTCTGAACCACATAGCTGAGGATGGCTAATCGGTTCGTGCTGAACACACACTTCTCCTTGTTATAGGTTAGGTTGAGGAGTTTGGCGGTGTGGAGAAATTTGGAAAGGTTGTGGTCAGTCGTGGTCCTGCTGGTCATGGCCACAGATGGTGATGTTATCCAGGTACGGGAAAGTTAAAAAGAATTTTTTTTTAATTCTCCTCCTTTTTCACGTTTTCTCCCACATTTACATCCATCAACAATAAACAATAATCAGCAAGATATGTCAGTCCCCATAGTAACAACGATCCCATCTACCCACCAACCCCCAAACCTCAACCCGCATGTTTACATAAACAAATGACAAAAAGGAATCAGGGATTACCAGTAGTCACCGTTAATCTTACACAGCTCTCACCCCCCCACCCCCCTCACCACCCCCCTTAACCCCCCCCCCCCCCCCCCCCCACCGCAGGTCTCCAGCTCCTCCTGTCCACTGCCTCTTGTCAAACTCCTCCTCCCAACCTCGGTTCCTTCGCCCCAACTTTCCACCCCGGCTAGACCACTCGGACCCTGTTCTGCCAGACTCCGATGGCCGCAGCCCCTCCCCCCCACTTCACTCCCGTTCACTGGCCGGTTTAAACCGGCCAGCGTGGAGGCCCCCGCCCGGGTCCCTTTTCCCCTTGCCCAGCCCTAGGGAAGCCCAAAGATCCCCTTTTAGCACACAAACCCCGCATATCCACCTACACCCCAAAGAACTCTCATTTCGAGTGAAAGTCCTGTCCCTTCCCTTGTCCAAATATATACAACATTGGCTCCTTTAGCCTCTACCCCCGCGCGCAGTGATACAAAAAAGAAGAAAATACAGTCATGAGGTTACATCGGCACATGGCCATTCCTCAATTTCTCAGTTCTGGCACAGTCCTTCTGCTTTCGCAAACTTCTCCGCTGCTTCCGCCGTTCCAAAATAAAATTCCCTGAGCTTGTAAGTCACCCTCAGCTTCGCTGGATATACAATGCCGCACCGCACCATGCTAATGTACAGTGCCCTCTTCACCCGGTTGAAGGCAGCCCGCCTCCTTGCCAGCTCCACCGTAAAGTCCTGGTATACACGTATACCAGCTCCAGCCCACTGCACCACCTGCTTCTGCTTGGCCCAGCTCAGGACCTTCTCCTTCACACTGTACCTACGGAAGCACAGAGTCACTGCCCTTGGCGGCTCACTCGCCTTTGGTACAGGCCTCCACGACCGATGAGCCCGATCCAGTTCATATCGGGAGGGATCCTCCCCCTCCCCCAATAGTTTTGCCAGCATCGCGGCAAAATACTCAATCGGCCTCGGTCCTTCAACTCCTTCGGGCAGCCCCACAATCCTCAAATTCTGTCGCCTGGATCTGTTTTCCAGGTCTTCCATTTTTCCTCGCAGATCCTTGTTAGTGTCCATCACCTTCCGCATCTCCTTCCCCATCGAGGCAAGTTGATCACCGTGCTGCAATAACGACTCCTCCACTTCCTTCAGCGCCTCCCCTTGCTCTCGCACCTCCGCCACTGCGCTCGCCACCTCCGTCCTCACCGGGGAAACCGCCTCCTCCACCAGCACACTCAAAACCTCCCTCATCTCCTTCCTCACCGTCTCCATGCATTTCGCAATCTGCGCCAACTGCTTTTCAAATTCCGCAGCCATCACCTTAGTTATTTCTTCAGCCGTAAGCAGTGCGGCCTTCCCTGGTGCTCCAGCCTCCATTTTCCTTGGTGACCCCGCGGTGACCTTTCCACTCCCCGACGGACCTCCAGCTGTTTTTTTCCCGGCCGTTTTCTTGCTCACCCTCGACATTTTTCTTTGTTCTTTTTTTCCTCCTGTGTCTTCACTGTGCCTCCTCCGTGCCTTCTCCCTGCTTCTGCCGCCTCCGTGGACCCTGGGACCGGGCTTAAAGCCCCAAAAGTGCCGTTCCCGAACGGGAGCCCTCCATTGTGCGGCCGCCTCCCGCCCGCCGTCACCGGAAGTCACCCAGGTACGGGAAAGTTGCCCGCAGACCATACCAGTCTACCATTCGGTCCATCTCCCGTTGGAAGACTGAGACCCCGTTAGTGACGCCGAAGGGAACCCTAAGGAAATGGTAAAGGCGGCTGTCTGCTTCAAAAGCGATGTACGGGCGGTCCGCCTTGCGAATGTGGAGCTGGTGGTAGGCAGATTTCAGGTCCACTGTTGAGAAGATCTGGTACTGTGCAATCTGATTGACCATATCAGGGAGGGGGTACGCGTCGAGCTGCGTGTACCGATTGATGGTCTGACTGTAGTCCACGACCATCCTGTGTTTCTCCCCAGTTTTGACCACTACCACTTGGGCTCTCCAGGGGCTGTTGCTGGCCTCGATGATGCCTTCCCGAAGCAGCCGCTGGACCTCAGACCTGATGAAGGTCCTGTCCTGGGCGCTGACCGTCTGCTCCTGGTGGCGACGGGTTTGCAATCCGGGGTGAGGTTTGCAAACAGAGAAGGTGCGTCGACCTTAAGGGTCGTGAGGCCGCATAAGGGGTGGTAGGGGCCCGCCAAATTTCAGGGTTAGGCTCTGGAGGTTGCACTGGAAGTCCAGGCCGAGTAGCAAGGCAGCGCAGAGGTTGGGGAGGACGTAGAGCCGGAGGCCGCTGAACTCTACGCCCTGAATGGTGAGGGTGGCGATGCAGTACCCCCGGATCGCCATGGAGTGGGATCCGGAGGCCAGGGAGATTCTTTGGTTAGCGGGGTGTACCGCGAGGGAGCAGCGCCTTACCATATCGGGGTAGATGAAACTCTCAGTGCTCCCGGAGTCCAGAAGGCAGGATATCTCATGCCCGTCGACCTTCACCTTTGTCGACGCGGTCGCGAGGTTGTGCGGTCGGGACTGGTCGATCATGACGGAGGCGAGACGCGGCTGGTCGTCGGCGGTTGGAGGCGATGAGCGGCCCGATGAAGTGCCCGACGGGCAGGGGTCCTGAGGCGGGGAAGGTGGCGGCGGCCTCGTGCCGCATGTGTCCTGGGACAGGCAAGGTGGCTCCACCCATTGGTTGTGAGGCAAGCAAGATGGCGGCACCCACTGGCCACGCGGGGGGTGCAGGGACAATAGCGGCCATTGAGCGAGCCTGGCACACTGCAGCGAAATGTGCTTTCTTGCCACAGGCCTTGCAGAGCGCGCTCCGCGCCGGGCAGCGCTGCTGGGGGTGTTTTGTCTGTCCGCTGAAGTAGCACTTGGGTCCCCCGGGGTTGGTTGGCTGCCGCGCGGCGCAGGCGTGGGGTTGGCTGGAGGCGGTCGCTGATGGGGTCCACGACGGGGTGGCCGCTGGCGGGGTCCACGATGCCCAGGAGGGGTGGGCCGTGCGGTCGGGAGGCAAACACCTGTACGTTGCGTGAGGTGACTGTGAGCGAGAGCGCTAGTTTCTTGATCGCTGCGAGGTCAAGCGTAGCCCCTTCTAAGAGGCGCTGGCAGATGTAGGCCGACCCTATGCCCGTAATGAACGCGTCTCTCATTAGCAGGTTAGAATCGCAGTCTCTCACCAGGCCAAGCAGGGTGCGCCAGAAATCTTCCACAGACTCACCGGGAAGTTGGTGCCGCGTGGACAGGAGGTGCCTGGCGTAGATCTTGTTGGTCTGCTGCGCGTAATTCTCCTTCAGTAGCGCCATGGCCTCTGTGTAGGTCGGCGCGTCCTGGATGAGGGCAAAGACATCGGAGCTCAGCCGCGTGTACAGAATCTGGAGCTTCTGTGCTTCTGGGATTGGGTCTGTCACAGATCCAATGTAAGCTTCAAAGTAAGCTAGCCAATGTTGGAAGTCCTTTCTGCCGTTGTCTGCTTGAGGATGCAGCTGCAGGCGATCCGGCTTGATGCGGAGATCCAGCTTTGTAAAATCTCTGTGTAATAAATTGATGCACTATCAATTACGACGAGACGAGAGTAGAATGTAATCGAGGCTTTATTACACAGAGATGTGTTGCCTCCTACAGCTGCTGCCGAAATGGCTGCAGTTCAGAGAGCACGCACATTTATACTCCGCCTACTGGGCGGAGCCAGCAGGCAGGGATCTACCCCCGTACCTGTAGTACAGGGGCCTCACCGTAATACCCTACTGCAGTGCAGTATATACAATATAATACAACAGTGGTGACAACCACAATGCCCAGAGCCATCCCCAGGATACCGGACACGTCCGTGTGTCCACATCCTCTGGTCAAGGCCTCGAGCGCCCTGGTGGGTGAAGCGGAGTGCCGTCTTCTTCCCGAGGCTGCAAGCCTTGTTCTTCTGGTTCCTGGACATCTGTGACAGTCTCCTGAAGACAGCAGGCTGGAGAGAGGAATAACAATAATAATCTTTATTGACACAAGTAGGCTCACATTAACACTGCAATGAAGTTACTGTGAAAATCCCCTCATCGCCACATTCCGGCGCCTGTTCGGGTACACGGAGGGAGAATTCAGAATGTCCAATTCACCTCACAGCATGTCTTTCGGGACTTGTGGGAGGAAACCGGAGCACCCAGAGGAAACCCACGCAGACACGGGGAGAACGTGCACACTCTGCACAGTGACCCAAGCCGGGAATCGAACCCGGGACACTGGCGCTGTGAAGCAACAGTGCTAACCGCTGTGCTACCATGCTGCCCAGGTGAGATGTAAGCGCTGGACAGGTGTTAAAATATGGCACCCGGACCTTCGAACCCACCAGCGAACAGCAGGCAGATGAATCAGCTCCCAACATGCCCGCCTGTGCATAATTAATGAGCTCCCAAGCGCTGGATCGGGGGCGGAGGATCCACTATTACAGCCAATGGGGAAGGCGCCATTGAAACTGACCGGCAACGCACTCAATCTCATCGATGAAAAATTCCACCCAACAATGTCACACAAAGCGGTCTGACTCATTTATGAAGCTCTGAATTATTTTTGAATATTTTTGTGTATTTGATTAAATATCTGAAATAAAACGTACTCAATTCACATCCAATTTGTATTGCAATGTCTGGCTGGGTACTTGCTGGGTGGGATGCAGCTGGATTTCGGCATGTTGATAGACGTGTCAGGGAATTTGGCCAAGTTGTGAATAGTCAGGATCATTGCTCTGAATTTGATTTCTTCTGATTAATATCAAAACAACAGAAAACATGCAGGGAAATTATTGACGCTTTTAAAACAAGTCGCTGATTATTGGAAATCCAGCACAGCGATATTCACATTTTGTGGATCGAGTGTAAAAAAAGATTGGAAAATTGTCAAATATTTTACCTGTTTGGATCAGGGTTTTCTGTTCAAATGTTATGCTGGGGAATTAATTGTATAATAATATTGGAAATGAATCAGCATGTGTCATTTCACTGGGATTTTATTGCTGAATCAGGCTTATCCTTGTCAGATATGTGTTAATACGATTCAATCGCACAGAAATGTCGAGATCTGGTAATAAGGTGATGCACGGAAATATTGCTGAAAACACACCAATACGGAGGCTTTTTAGTTTCACTAAAATATAAAAATCTCAACAACTCCTGGATACAATCTGGTGAAACTCCATTGGTGTGTGCTAAGATAATCTCAGATCGTATCACAGCTATTGCGGTTAAAACAAACAAACCCGACCTTCTTTATCTCGTCATATGAATTTCTAAAGGTTAATAATGTTACTGTGGTGTGGTCCCATGTCCTTTGTGCGCACTGTGACACATCATCTGTCTGTGCTAAATACAGGGTACCAGCTGTAGCGTCTGTGCCAACAATGACAGCTGCGTCGTTCACACCACCACCAGCAAGTGACTACTGCACTCGAGCTGCCAAATACATCAGGTGCAGAATGCCCACTGTTTCACCCCTGTCAGGTGCCCGACAGTGGAGAGTAAGGTCAGTGAAATGAGGCAAAGAATAGAATGGAAGAAATATCTTCCTACAGCACCATGTGAGCAGCTTCACACCGAGTTCAAGGGCTGAGCGAATAACCAGGCCTGTGTCAAGGTGCAATGACAACCAGTCACCATGTCTCATGGTTGAAGATATCGATTACAACAACATTCCAGCTTTCATTCTGGACTTTTGAAGATAATTAGATAGTGTCGATTGGGAATCCAGTTGTGGGAATCCAAGGTCATCGAGACGAGAATTTGAAGGATCTGATGCATTAAATTCCCCAGCCTCAGACATCTCTTACCAATGGATCTTGAGGTGATGAAGAATCAGGATGTGCATCAGGTAAGTAAAGGAAATGTCCGTTCTGGGTGCATTAGTGCGGCAGTCTGGGAGGGGGTGGGTCAGAACATCCAAATTGGCTATTGCGACTCCTGGGGCAATATGTTTGGTGCTGGCTCTCGATCCCTCTGTGGGGATGCAATGCGGGTCGAGAACCCAGGAATTCTGGAGCTGGGACCCCGAGAGAAAGTTCGGAGGCGGCAGGCAATTAAGCAGCACTTCCAGAAGCCCCATCCAATGACGGAGGGTGAGTGAGTTCCCACGTCTGGAAGGCCGACAGCAAGCTATCCTGCAACGAGAGGCCAGGAAGCCACTGTCAGAGCCGGCGCTGGTGATGTCTGTAAGAAGGAGCTGGAGCTCCTCCAACTCCCAGTGACCGGCCGCAGGTGGAGGATGTGAAGGTCAAATGGGTTCGGCAGGAGAGGAGATTGAAAGTCCCCCACAGTAATGGGTGCTGCTGTGGCTATGGCTGTTTATTGATGAGGCACCTTCCCTCAAAATAGAGCCCCCAACTTTGTTGTCTACCCAGCATTCCACTGGGATGCAGCCACCATTACTCCGATAGCCTCCTTGCTCGATGGACACCCTTGGGTGCCAGCTGGAAAATACAGACGGTGTGGGGGAAATTGCAATTGGTCAAATACTCAAGTTCCAGTCGCGCGGTCCTGCACTTATCCCGTCTCCTATAGGATCCCACAGAGGTGGGAAGGTGTCGTAGAGCCAAGCCAATGGGATTTCCCTCCCTTTTTGAGGCCCCTCACTTACCTTCATAGACCCCTCCGTGGGCCCCTGAAAACCCTGTCCACAGTTCCTATATGCCTGCAAACCTCACTAAACCTAACCGGGTACAGCACAGGGACGATGGGCCGAATGGCCGTACTCTGTGTGCTGTAACGTCCAGTGCGTTAATGTGCTGAAATGGCACCTTCTTCAATATGTTATGGTGAATGTGCAGCTTCAGGTTTCTAACAGGCAATGTGAGAACCCAGCATTAATAACAGGCAAACTGAAACATTAACTGTTCTGAAACATATGAATCACAGTTCATTTCTATTTGATTACATGGCACATAATGACCAATTGCAGGATTTCTGACTGCAGTAATTATATAAATTACCTCTTAGAGTGCCCTTTAATTTATTATGACATTGAGTAAAAATGTAATTACTTTGCTGTTTGTTAGTGTCAGCCTGCATTGAAAAAAATAATTGAGTAATCATTGCCTCTCAGAGTCTTTGGTAGCTGTACAGAAAGTGAGTGCTGCTTATTTGTGGAGAGGCTGGTTTCTGTGTTTCTCTGTCAGTGAGGACACCACAACAGGGTTCGCTATGTCACAGGCCCTGGTGTCTTAGTTTGTCTTATGGTGAATAGCTGTTTTTGAATATTAAAATGTATCCCAACCAATTTGCGGTTATTCCTGTGCACTGTCCTATTTTAACTCGGGAGGTGAAACATTTTCACACGTTAGACCACAGCACGGTAGCATTGTGGTTAGCACAATTGCTTCACAGCTCCAGGGTCCCAGGTTCGATTCCGGCTTGGGTCACTGTCTATGCGGAGTCTGCACATCCTCCCCGTGTGTGCGTGGGTTTCCTCCGGGTGCTCCGGTTTCCTCCCACAGTCCAAAGATGTGCAGGTTAGGTGGATTGGTCATGCTAAATTGCCCTTAGTGTCCAAAATTGCCCTGAGTGTTGGGTGGGGTTGCTGGGTTATGGGGATAGGGTGGAGGTGTGGACCTTGGGTAGGGTGCTCTTTCCAAGAGCCTGTGCAGACTCAATGGGCTGAATGGCCTCCTTCTGCACTGTAAATTAGAACATAGAACATAGAACAATACAGCGCAGTACAGGCCCTTCGGCCCACGATGTTGCACCGAAACAAAAGCCATCTAACCTACACTATGCCATTATCATCCATATGTTTATCCAATAAACTTTTAAATGCCCTCAATGTTGGCGAGTTCACTACTGTAGCAGGTAGGGCATTCCACGGCCTCACTACTCTTTTCGTAAAGAACCTACCTCTGACCTCTGTCCTATATCTATTACCCCTCAGTTTAAAGTTATGTCCCCTCGTGCCAGCCATTTCCATCCGCGGGAGAAGGCTCTCACTGTCCACCCTATCCAACCCCCTGATCATTTTGTATGCCTCTATTAAGTCTCCTCTTAACCTTCTTCTCTCCAACGAAAACAACCTCAAGTCCATCAGCCTTTCCTCATAAGATTTTCCCTCCATACCAGGCAACATCCTGGTAAATCTCCTCTGCACCCGCTCCAAAGCCTCCACGTCCTTCCTATAATGCGGTGACCAGAACTGTACGCAATACTCCAAATGCGGCCGTACCAGAGTTCTGTACAGCTGCAACATGACCTCCCAACTCCGGAACTCAATCCCTCTACCAATAAAGGCCAACACTCCATAGGCCTTCTTCACAACCCTATCAACCTGGGTGGCAACTTTCAGGGATCTATGTACATGGACACCTAGATCCCTCTGCTCATCCACACTTTCAAGAACTTTACCATTAGCCAAATATTCCGCATTCCTGTTATTCCTTCCAAAGTGAATCACCTCACACTTCTCTACATTAAACTCCATTTGCCACCTCTCAGCCCAGCTCTGCAGCTTATCTATATCCCTCTGTAACCTGCTACATCCTTCCACACTATCGACAACACCACCGACTTTAGTATCGTCTGCAAATTTACTCACCCACCCTTCTGCGCCTTCCTCTAGGTCATTGATAAAAATGACAAACAGCAACGGCCCCAGAACAGATCCTTGTGGTACTCCACTTGTGACTGTACTCCATTCTGAACATTTCCCATCAACCACCACGCTCTGTCTTCTTTCAGCTAGCCAATTTCTGATCCACATCTCTAAATCACCCTCAATCCCCAGCCTCCGTATTTTCTGCAATAGCCTACCGTGGGGAACCTTATCAAACGCTTTGCTGAAATCCATATACACCACATCAACTGCTCTACCCTCATCTACCTGTTCAGTCACCTTCTCAAAGAACTCAATAAGGTTTGTGAGGCATGACCTACCCTTCACAAAGCCATGCTGACTATCCCTGATCATATTATTCCTATCTAGATGATTATAAATCTTGTCTCTTATAATCCCCTCCAAGACTTTACCCACTACAGATGTGAGGCTCACCGGTCTATAGTTGCCGGGGTTGTCTCTGCTCCTGTTTTTGAACAAAGGGACCACATTTGCTGTCCTCCAGTCCTCTGGCACTATTCCTGTAGCCAATGATGACATAAAAATCAAAGCCAAAGGTCCAGCAATCTCTTCCCTGGCCTCCCAGAGAATCCTAGGATAAATCCCATCAGGTCCCGGGGACTTATCTATTTTCAGCCTGTCCAGAATTGCCAACACCTCTTCCCTACGTACCTCAATGCCATCTATCCTATTAGCCTGGGGCTCAGCATTCTCCTCCACAACATTATCTTTTTCCTGAGTGAAAACTGACGAAAAATATTCATTTAGTATCTCGCCTATCTCTTCAGACTCCACACACAATTTCCCATCCCTGTCCTTGACTGGTCCTACTCTTTCCCAAGTCATTCGCTTATTCCTGACATACCTATAGAAAGCTTTTGGGTTTTCCTTGATCCTTCCTGCCAAATATTTCTCATGTCCCCTCCTTGCTCGCCTTAGCTCTCTCTTTAGATCCTTCCTCGCTACCTTGTAACTATCCATCGCCCCAACTGAAACTTCACACCTCATCTTCACATAGGCCTCCTTCTTCCTCTTAACAAGAGATTCCACTTCCTTGGTAAACCACGGTTCCCTCGCTCGACGCCTTCCTCCCTGCCTGACCGGTACATACTTATCAAGAACACGCAGTAGCTGATCCTTGAACAAGCCCCACTTATCCAGTGTGCCCAACACTTGCAGCCTACTTCTCCACCTTATCCCCCCCAAGTCACGTCTAATGGCATCATAATTGCCCTTCCCCCAGCTATAACTCTTGCCCTGCGGTGTATACTTATCCCTTTCCATCATTAACGTAAACGTCACCGAATTGTGGTCACTGTCCCCAAAGTGCTCTCCTACCTCCAAATCCAACACCTGGCCTGGTTCATTACCCAAAACCAAATCCAACGTGGCCTTGCCTCTTGTTGGCCTGTCAACATATTGTTTCAGGAAACCCTCCTGCACACACTGTACAAAAAACGACCCATCTATTGTACTCGAACTATATCTTTTCCAGTCAATATTTGGAAAGTTAAAGTCTCCCATAATATCTACCCTGTTACTTTCGCTCTTATCCAGAATCATCTTCGCCATCCTTTCCTCTACATCCCTAGAACTATTAGGAGGCGTATAAAAAACTCCCAACAGGGTGACCTCTCCTTTCCTGTTTCTAACTTCAGCCCATACTACCTCGGAAGAAGAGTCCCCATCTAGCATCCTCTCCGCCACCGTAATACTGCTCTTGACTAGCAGCGCCACACCTCCCCCTCTTTTGCCTCCTTCTCTGAGCTTACTAAAACACCTAAACCCCGGAACCTGCAACATCCATTCCTGTCCCTGCTCTATCCATGTCTCCGAAATGGCCACAACATCGAAGTCCCAGGTACCAACCCATGCTGCCAGTTCCCCTACCTTGTTTCGTATACTCCTGGCATTGAAGTAGACACACTTCAAACCACCTACCTGAACGCTGGCCCCCTCCTGCGACGTCAAATCTGTGCTCCTGACCTCTATACTCTCATTCTCCCTTACCCTAAAACTACAATCCAGGTTCCCATGCCCCTGCTGCATTAGTTTAAACCCCCCCAAAGAGCACTAACAAATCTCCCCCCCAGGATATTTGTGCCCCTCAGGTTCAGATGTAGACCATCCTGTCTGTAGAGGTCCCACCTTCCCCAGAAAGAGCCCCAGTTATCCAGAAATCTGAATCCCTCCCGCCTGCACCATCCCTGTAGCCACGTGTTTAAATGCTCTCTCTCCCTATTCCTCATCTCACTATCACGTGATTCTATGAAATCTATGAAATTCTATGAAACATGCCATCGTATAATAATAATCTTTATTGTCACAAGTAGATTTACATTAACACTGCAACGAAGTTACTGTGAAAAGCCCCTAGATGCCACACTCCGACGCCTGTTCGGGTACACAGAGGGGGAATTCAGAATGTCCAATTCACCCAACAAGCACGTCTCTCAGGACTTGTGGGAGGAAACCGGAGCACCCGGAGGAAACCCACGCAGACACGGGGAGAACGTCCAGACTCCACACAGACAGTGACCCAAGCCGGGAATCGAACCTGGGACCCTGGTGCTGTGCAGCAACAGTGCTAACCACTGTGCTACCGTGCCGCAGTACATTTAGTAAATATCCTAGAGAAACAGAATGTTATGTGAAATTGAACAAATTGCAACACAAAAGTTACCGTTGCCTAATAGCAAAACTAGAACTTGGAGCTTAGTGGTGAACGGGATGGTGATACCGCTGCCTAACTCAGAACCCTTTTGGCTAAATGGATACGAGGCAGTGGGCCACTGTTAACATTTCTGCCCATTTAACCATCATTCCAGCATAATATTTCAGCAGAATGGATTAAAGCCAGGGTTACGTGCAAACTATAGCCAAATCCTGCTCATTCTCATTTGTAAACCTCTGATGCCCTTCCATGTTTCAACATGTAGTTGATATAAAACCATTAACAC